>NW_021703775.1:47965160-48110653 GCF_005190385.1 Monodon monoceros
TTTTTTTGTGGTACGCGGGCCTCTCACTGCTGTGGCCTCTCCCGTTGCGGAGCACAGGCTCCGGACGCGCAGGCTCAGCGGCCATGGCTCACGGGCCCAGCCACTCCATGGCATGTGGGATCTTCCCAGACCGGGGCACGAACCCGCGTCCCCCGCATCGGCAGGCGGACTCTCAACCACTGTGCCACCAGGGAAGCCCCCATTTATATCATTTTATCTCTATTTATCTAGGCACACTAATTACTCACTGGTGGCATTTCTATTTTCTGGCCTCCATACTGACCATCATTCTTTCACTACTTTCAATAATTCAAACTTTAACTGGCATCCTGGGAGACTATCCCCAGCTTCATACTGTGAAATACACTTCCTGAAGTGGTAATTCTGCGATCTAACACTACTATTGTAAATATTAATATTATACACTTGAATCAAAGCATTCCATTCCATTTTAAAATAAATCCATTACTGGGCTTCCCTGGTGGTGCAGTGGTTAAGAATCCGCCTGCCAATGCAGAAGACACGGGTTTGATCCCTGGTCCGGGAAGATCCCACATGCCACAGAGCAATTAAGCCCGTGCGCCACAACTACTGAGCCTGCGCTCTAGAGCCCACAGCCATAACTGCTGAAGCTCGCGTGCCCAGAGCCCGTGCTCTGCAACAAGAGAAGCCACTGCAATGAGAAGCCCCGGCACCGTAACAAAGAGTAACCCCTGCTCACCGCAACTAAAGAAAGCCCATGCACATCAAGGAAAACCCAACGCAGCCAAAAATAAATAAATAAATAAATTTATTAAAAATAATAATAAATAAAATAAAATAAATCCATTACTACACAATGGTTTACAAAAAATGTAAGTTACCTATCCCAGCCCTACACTCCTCAGTCTTAATGCTGCTCCCACAAAGCACACATTTTAATAGTTTCTGCTTCAGTTCTTTTTATAAGTTTCCTCTGTGTATTCAAATAATACACTAAAATCTCTGCTTCATGGTTAGAATCTCTTGATTTCATTCTTTGTAAGAGGAAGCTATTAATGCACTTGCTCTTTCTTTGCCCATCTCCCCCATCCCTTTACCTTCTAAATTCTGCTATCTGTATTATTACATAGTCAATGATATTAATATTTATATTCTTCTACATAACCATAATTAAATCTTCTGTGCTTTTTCCATACATTGATGCTAAAAGTTAAAAATCACTAAGCAACATCAAATTAGTATCAGTTTGGGAGGTTCACTGCAGAACCAATGAAACTACCGTAATCACATTTCCCTTCTCATAAGCTTTTAGTTTTTTTAAGTACCCTCTCAATTTCTTCTACCTAGTACCTGTATTACATCTTTAAATTATTCCAATATCTCAAGCATTCTATTGAATCGTGCATGGAATATATATTGTTGTTACAGCTATCTCCCTGTCTAAAACTTTGAGGATTCTTTTCCAGTCTGTACTGGTTGCTCTCTAGGACCACAGCTGTCTGCCACTTTGGGAAGTCTCCACTCTGTGCTCCTAAAGTTAATGCACTATTTCATGGTTCCTAAATCTTTCTTATCTTATTTTTCTACTGAGGGAAATCTTCAAGAAATTTCTTAATATAGACTATATGGAAAGTAAATTTCCTGAGTCATTTTATGTCAAAAATGCCTTTATTCTTCCTTCCCACTTGACTGAGAGTTTGACTATATATCAAGTTGCAATATAAATACACAGATAAGAACTATTTCAAGTGACTTTACAACACAGAATCTGTACTATTCTTGTGGGATAATTTCTATGTTTACATTATTAGTCATACTTATATACTAAATTTTATTAAGCAGTCCAATTATTAGTAGTTATAGTGATATTGTGAACCACTGTAACTACTATACTATACTTTACTATATAGTGAACTACTATTCACTATAGTGAATTTTTAAATCTATTTTATGTATAGAAAAATCCAAGTTAGAAATCACAGTACTGCTTTTAGCACCCAAAAATTTAGTGTAAAAGAAAACAGACCTAAGGATAAAATCAAAGAACTTAAATACAAATACTGTAATGTTACATATGAATTGGAACTATCAGTATGGACTCTTGATTATTTTGTCTTTTATTTTCTAGCTCTGTCCACTGAAAAAGCCTGGAATCAATGACAACCCATTAGCAATGAGTAACCTGGCACCCAGGGCTCCTTGGAAGACTAGCTGATTCCAGGTCTAGAGCTGTAAATATATAGGATTAGGCTGAGATATCTTGTACCAGAAAGCAAGAAAGTTTCCAAGAATAATAGGTTAATGCAAAAAAAAAAAGAAAAAGAAAAAAAAAAAGAAAGAGACAAACTCAGAAGCCCCCTTTGCTCAAAGGAAAAGCAATTTGAACACCAACAACCTGATGAATACAACTGATGAAAACACACTGAATATATAAAATTCTATGAGTTCAAAAAAGTGCCTCATTGGACATCACTGGAAGTAACTAAGGCAATAACTCTGAAAACTGGCCATTTAAGATGAAGGACATTATTCTGCCTTTCCTGTGTTCAATATATTTCAAGACAATCAAATATCTCTAGTTGATGAAAAAAAGTTCTTCTTTGCTGAAGAATACCAGCTAGAAATGTAGAAGGATTGACAAAATAGGAAATCTTGTT
Source organism: Monodon monoceros (assembly GCF_005190385.1). Classification (NCBI taxonomy): domain Eukaryota; kingdom Metazoa; phylum Chordata; class Mammalia; order Artiodactyla; family Monodontidae; genus Monodon; species Monodon monoceros. The sequence continues at coordinate 47,967,800 of NW_021703775.1, forward strand.
TTGCAGCTCCTAATGAAATAAATAATGGATTCAGGCAATGATCATAAAGTAATGAAAACAGTAGATTAAAAGTTATGAGATGTTTCATAATGATAGGGTTGGATTGCCAGGACTTGAATCCACTGATTAGTCTTAGCAACACTAAAGATGGAACAAGCAATCATTGTGGTCCTGAAATGTGATGCAACATGACACACAGCATTACCTATAAAGTGCTTTTGCAAAACAAAGAAACAAAATAAAGATGCGGAACCTCAATCTGATCAAGATTCACAGCTAACTTCCATTCATAGGAGATAAATTAGAAGTTAGTTTAATGACACTGAAAAGAAAAAGTGAATAAACAAATTCAGAATGTGGAATATTCTTTAGGACCACTAACCTGCTTTTGCAAAACTTCAATAACATGAGGGGAGGAAAGGGAGAAGTAAGTGGACTGCAGAGAAATAAAAGAGACTCAAGAGAGGGCTTCCCTAGTGGGGCAGTGGTTAACAATCCATCCACCTGCCAATGCAGGGGACATGGGTTGAGCCCTGGTCTGGGAAGATCCCACATGCCATGAAGCAACTAAGCCCATGAGCCACAACTACTGAGCCTGCATGCCACAACTACTGAAGCCCACGCACCTACAGCCCATGCTCCGCAACAAGAGAGGCCACCACAGTGAGAAGCCCGTGCACTGCAATGAAGAGTAGCCCTTGCTCACCGCAACTAGAGGAAGCCCGTGCGCAGCAACGAAGCCCCAGTGCAGCCAAAAATAAATAAATAAAATAAATTTATTTTAAAAAAAAAAGACTCAAGAGATATAAAGAACAGATGCAATGGGTGAACCAAGTATAATAATCATGGAGATCATCAGGAAATTTGATTATACAAAGAATATTAAGTGACACTTAAAAAGAATTATTTATTTTGTCAGGTGTGATAATGACAGTTTGGTTTTGTTAGAAAATGCATACATTTAAAACAATATGTACTGATAGAGGTAAAAGTGAAATGACCTGCCATCACTGATTTACTTTAATACTGCTCAGCAGAGGAAAAAGAATGTAAAAAAGAGATAGATGAAGCAAATATTAAAAGATCTTGATAGGTATGTAAAGTTTCAGTGTGCTTCCTTTAAAAAGGTTTACTAAAAATTTTTTATAATAAATGTTTTAAAAATAGACGTTCTTTTTTGTGATTTTTTTCTGTGCTTTCTAAATATTGAAGTTTAATATTCAATTTTATCCTGTACCATGTCTAAACTTTAATATTTAACATTTAAATCTAAATCCATTTGGGTTTTGTGTTTGTGTGTCAAAGGGCATGAGTAATGTTAGATGAAAATCAAAATTCATCAATTTGATTCAATTCAACCAATACTTATTAAGCATCTAATCTTTGCCAGGTATTTGGGATATGAAGATGGATATGATACAGTAGAAATGATATCAGTTTGCACCCAGTAAATAGAAGTGAATGATTAACTTCTGTCAGGAAGGAATGAGAAACAGCTTCATACAGAATTTATAATTTGAGCTGGGGCTTTAAGAATGAGTAAGAGCTTATCAGGAGGTGAGAGGAAGATTTCTCATAGAGGCAACACAAGGGTAAAGACACAGATTTGTGGAACTAAATCTTAAGGTTTGGGCAACTACTATCGACTCTGCTGTAAGATAAATGCAAGAAACGAAAGAGATAAAATAAAATAATGGTGTAGGCAATGGCCCTGCTTCTCATATTCAGAAGCTGGGCCACACTTTGCAAGAAAGGAAGTAACTGGAAGGACTAAAAGAGGGGAATGATTATTCTTTAACAGTGGGGGAGGCAGGGAAAACAGTGCTAGGCGACTGAAATAACCTCGGCAGGAACTAACCTGGGCAAATCAGTGACGGTTATAGGAATGAAGAAAATGGAATGGACTTAACAGGTATTTAACAACTGATTAGAGGAGAAATGTGAGAGAATGATTTTACAACCACACTTTTGGAGTTATCTTTAGATCACGTTCCCTGGGAATACCCTAGACTTGATTTTTGCATGGAAGTGCATTCTTTATCATCATTTGCCATCTAAAGAGACCAGCAGTTTTCTATACCAGCAAGCATATAAAAACTGTGAAATGAAATTCATATTTTATGGCAAGACAAGAAAAATTTAAACATAAAAAAATTATTCTCTGCCGTTTGGCCTCCTCTCTCCCCCAGACTGTGCTTTGTGTATCTGCGTTATGCATCGACCAAACCTCCCCCATCAGCAAAAATATGCTCAACCATAAAGAGCGACGATCTCCTAGCATCAACAAGACAAATCCCTAAAACATTCCTTCTTGATCTTGTAACGGGCTACGATGACACAGATCTGGATTGTGTAAACTGTCAACAGTACATCATTTAATGTACAGCTCTCTATCTCAAAAAACTTATATAACTGTGCCTTGACTTCTAACGGGTGGAACAGTTCTCAGAGTTTTCTGAGCTGCTCTTCCTGGGTTATAATCCTCAAATTTGACTCAAATAAAAATTTCCATTTCTTTCTTAGACCAACAGATTAATTTTTCGTCCACAAAACTGACCATGGAACAGAAAAGAAGGACTAAAATGAGACCCACAAAAATTCAGTCACTTGTTTTGTGAAAATATTCCACTACAGTACATTGGTGAGATTATGTTTTTTTATCAAAAATTGATGCTTGGTCAATTCGATATCCATATGTTTCAAGCAGGACACACACACACACACACACACACAAACCAACACACACACAAAAGCACCAACCATACATAAAGGAAAAATTGATACCTGGACCTCATTAAAACTGAAACCATTGTTAATCAAGAAACATAAGGGAGTGAAAAGGTAAGTAAAAAAGTAGAAAATATTTGTAACACAAATAATAGAAGATGAACTCATTCAGAATATAGAAAGAACAATAAAGCAATGACAACAGACAACCATATAAAAAAATGTACAAAAGGTATGGACAGCCAATTTCATCCAAAAAGTGAAGGATATACAAGTGTTCAAAAAGCACATGGAGGGCTTCCCTGGTGGCGCAGTGGTTGAGAGTCCGCCTGCCGATGCAGGGGACGCGGGTTTGTGCCCCGGTCCGGGAAGATCCCACATGACGCAGAGCGGCTGGGCCCGTGAGCCATGGCCGCTGAGCCTGCGAGTCCCGAGCCTGTGCTCTGCAACGGGAGAGGCCACAGCAGTGAGAGGCCCGCGTACCGCAAGAAAAAAAAAAAAAAGCACATGGAAAGGTGTTTTTGTAAATGAGCAGGAGCCTATGGGGCCTTCCTGGGACAGACCCCTTCCCCCCAGGTCCTCTGCTTTGGTTCCTTTCTGAAGTACCTGGATAATAGTATCTGAAGCACATTTCCTGAGTTGTTTTACAGATGCTAAAACCCCACCAAATGGAAGAAGGTAACTTCTTGATGACCATGAGCACAACCTACTGGAGCCTGAGGATTGATAATGTTAACCCCTGTGTCGTTGCCCTGTTACTTTACCATCAACCAATCAGAGAATTGTGCCACCAAGCGATCACACCCTACAACTCCCCTCCGTCACCTTGTTTTTAAAATTGCTTGGCTGAAAGCCATGGGGGAGTTCAGGTGTTTTGAGTACTAGCTGCCCTGAACTCCCTGCTTGGCTCCCTGCAATAAACACAGCACTTTCCTTCACCACAACCAGGTGTCAGTAGATTGGCTTTACTATAAACAGGCAAGCGGACCCACGTGTGATTCGTTAATATTTTAACACATTACTCATCTTAATAAATTCAGGTTAATGCTATAGAAAGAAACCACTACACAAGCACTAGAATGATAAATATGAAAACAGACAGACACAAAAACAAGCTGCTAACATCAAGCATTGGTAAGGATTTGGAGGACAGAATCCTCACACACAGCTGGAGGACGCGCAAATTCGAGCAACCATTTTTGAAAACCATTTGTTAATATCCACTAAAACTTAAAGCATTCATACCCTGTGACCTAGGAATTTCACTCCTAAATGTTTACTTAAAAAATAAGCATGCATATGTTCACAAAAAGGATACTGAGGAATACTGTTACAGCCAAAATTTGGAAATGAAAATGAGCTCAATAAATGGATAAATTGTGACAACAGAGTACTACATAGTAATGAGGGAAAATAAACACTTTCATGGAGCATGGATAAATCTCATGAATATATTTCTGAGTGGAAGAAGCTAGAACAAAAGAACGCATTCTGCATGATTCTATTTATATAGACTCTATGGCAAGAGATAGCAAGATATCAGTTACCTTTGTGAAGGCAGTGATTAGAAGGGGCACAACTGGGGCTTTTAGGATACTGAAAATATTATGTTTCCTAATGTGTGCTGGTCTGTTCACTTTGTGAATTTTTATCAAGATGTATACACATAACTTGTACACTATTTCTTATGTATACCTACTTCATTAAAAAGTTTATTTATAAACTAATTGGAGTTATTTTAGCTCAGAATCGTATCATAAAAATCAACAGATTATTTGAGAAAAATTGAATCCACCCATGAAATGAGCTATATACAGTTTACTAACCAACTCACTCACTAACCAAGTGCTTCTTGTGTTGGATGATGATATATTCATAATTACTAATGTAAGCATACTTGTCCATATACTGACTTGTAGACAATATGTAATAAATATTATCCATCTTTTAAAGTCCATTTCAATTAGTACTTTTTCTATGAATGCTTCTTAGCTCTTCCAATCGCTTAAATCACTCTCCTTTTTAAGTTTCGCCAGCATTTATCAATTGTGTCAATAACTGCAAAACTTAATATAGGCTGTCTCACCGTATTCCCTAGATATATTCATATAGGCTGGTTTTATCTCCCAGACTACACCTTCCTGAGTGGGGGAAAAACCCTTCGCACACATCGCAATCATGTACTTGGTGTATACACTAAAATACTTAGCAAATCATAGTGTAAGATGTTTTAGACGCAATGTCATTGACAGCATGATTTACTCTTAACAAAATTATATCAAATGCTATCTAAGCACACAGAAACAAACACTCACAGGACTCTCACAGGCAAATCTGCAAATCCATGATTCTCCCTGTTTTTGAGGGAGGAGTCACTGTGAGTCCTGGTTGCCTCTCACTATACAAGTCACAATCAAATAGCTGTTTCACTTACCGGGTAGCCAAGGCAAGGATCCAAAACGCAGGCCTGCCTAATCAGAAGTGATGCAAAGAAGCAAGGACAGAGGAGAATCCTTTCCATCACTGGCAGTGAGAATGTTTCCAGCGGTAGTGGTGGGGTCACCGGGAAGAGACCCACACTTGTGCAGAGACTAACCTACTTCCATTTTCTGCACCACAGTCCATCAGTCTATGCCCACTGCTGTGCTTCCTTAACAGAAACTAAGGCAGACGCCACACAAGGAAAACTGCAGAACCAGCCAAAGCCAGAACAGGCTAAGGTAGCAACAGTCATCCGCCCTGAACCGGTTCCAGCCTGACCACGACGCTAGCGCCTGCGCAGATGAGGCCCAAAGCGTCTGAAAGTTGCCTTTGCCTCATTACCACGCTAAGAACTCCACCCATTTAGTTCCGTGGCGGAGGGGGCCCAAAGCACTGCGCATGCTCCAGCTCTTCCTCGATGTCACTGCCCCGTTCCGTTCCCAGAGTTCTGATGGCGCAACCACCTCTTACCTCTTTAAAGTTTCTGGCTTCCCTCCCCTTAGGGAGGAGGAGTCTTTAGAGCATGAGCCCTTCATTCCCTATTGCTTGATCAACGATTAAGTTTCTGCTCTGCTTTGCCGAACCTGGTCTTCATTTAATTGTCTCGAGTGGCACCTGGCAAGAAAAGGACCCAATTGGGGTCCCTGTGATCCGAGAGGGTCGGTAACCGTGGCAGTGAAGAAGGCTCCCGCACATGATTTTGGCTATGATTTGTACAACTTAGTGCTTGAATCCAGATCTTTTATTGCTCAAGCTTCCTAGGGAATCTGTGACCCAGTCTACGTATCCTTTCAACCGTTCCTCAAATCTTTTTTTTTTTTGGCTGTAAATAAAAACTCTTAGGGATATATTTGTGTGTATGTATTATGTGTGCACACTTGTATCCGTACACTTACATATATACCCACACATCCAAAAACAAACGTGCGTGTATGTGTGTGAATATACTGTGCCACACAGTTTAGATTTTTATCCACTAAAAAGTGGAGAATATAAATGGTTTTTACTTCTTTAACCATTTATACAAAGCAGTTCTTGTTCTGCTCTTTTCTAAACAGACTTCATTGCTTTCTGTTTGCTTACATGTTTTAATAAAATTGTTAGTAGTTCATTGTAGAAATTGAGTCATTTTCAGAAAGACTTTTTGCCATACCAAGAATGTATAAATACGTGCCTATAATTTTTTTAACAATTTAAAATTTTTATTTTTTAAGATTTTACTCATTTCCCTACATGGTGTATGGTGTGAGAAAAAATAACTAGTTTTTTCCTAACTGATCAGCCAGTTGCTTGACACTAGTTATTGAATAATTTTTCTATTTATAATTGATTTGAATTGCCATCTTTATGAAGTATTAAATTTATATGGGTATCTAGACTTCTTTATGGATATTTTCCTCAGTTTTATTAGTCTATAAGTTTATTCGTGTGCTAATTTTTCTGTTTAATTATTGCAACTTTATAATCTGATTTATTTCAGATTGAGCAGATGGTATCTTGTTTTCATTGAAATAAGCCCCTTTGTATCTGATTTGTATCCATTTCCTCATTCTAGTGTTTTTTTAAATTCATCTCCTTTTTTTCAATTATATTTGTAAGAGGTTTATCTACAATATTGTTCTACCTAAAGAACCAGTTCTTAAATTTATTCATCAGTTGTACAGCTTTTCTATATACTAATTCAGGGTTTATTTGAGTATATTTTTATTTTAAAAACTAATATCTATTTCAACCAATTCTATTTACTCTCAGCTCTTTGGGGATGGTTCTAGTTTGTTGAACCTCCAATATGTTATTTTCTGACTCTTTTCTTTGATTTATGCTAATTCCATCTCATAAATTGTCTTCCCCAAAATTCAACTCATCAAATTCCTGAGTCCTTCATGGCCCATTTTACATGTCACAGGGAAGCCATCCTTCCCTTCTTAGGCTGAATACATTTAGGACAATCATTTGCCCTTAATCATATAATATTACTTCTTAATCTGGACTTTTTTGTATGTATCTAGCTTCTTCTCTCCTGGTAAACTGAATTTACTGGAAGTAGGAACCAACTTCCAAAACAATTTAGCACAGTAGTCAACAAAGAATTTTTAAAATGAACCACTGACAAGCATATATTAACCTTCTACTTTATCTATCTATTCCAGGAATTCTACTTGAATACAATAGAGGGTTGATATAGGTTTAACCTATGTGGGGCCTGTCGTGATGCTGCATTCATTAAGAAATTCCCACCTCAACTCAAAGACAGGATTGATGCATTCCTAGACTTCAAGAGAAACTTGCCATGGCATCCTTATTACTGAAGGGGAAATAACTATAAAACTCTTAATTTTTTTGTGATTCTGCTTTATGTCAGCCTTACAGTTAATAAAACATCTATTTTTTTCTTTTTTCTAAAACATTTAATTTTCCTAATGTTTTCCAATGAGAAATGAAAGTATTTGGTGGATACAATTAGTTGTTACCACTCTATGTAAGAATAGTTTATTTTCAAAATGTGTGTAATTTATCTGTAATCAACAAAAAGTCATAAGCGTTAAAGAAAATAACCTAATATACAAAGGTGTCATTTAACTACAATGCCATTAAGTCAGACAGACTTGTAGGTGTTTAAAACACAGAGTTACCTGGTAGGTAATGTCTGCATGGAAATGCTTCGAGAATAATAAAGAAGGCCCTTCAGCAATGCAAACATGGAAAACAAGATGCTAACTCTGAATTCCAAGGCTTTTGCCTGAGTATACAGATTTTGTATTCTTGAATGAAGTATCTTCATTGTTTGCTTCTTCTTCATGGGATGTTAAACATTCAGAACAATTTATGAAGCCATAAACCTGCAAGATTTCTTTTCCAGCTTAAGCAAAATCAAGATAATCTTTATTTTTATTTGTCTAGTCCACACCACTAAAATGAGTTTCTCATTGACTGAAGTGACCATAGTTATTCTCTCTGGGGTACCATTTTAATGATCCTTTTCATTTTATATCCTACTTTACTGTTTTGCTAAAATCAATATTTGAGGCTTCATCAAATTGAAAACTAAGTCTGAAATGCACTTGCTACTGTTCAAAATGCAAATGACTATTTGGTGTTTTTACTTCTAAAATAAGTAAACATGTCAGGGATATTTTGAATGTATATGTTTAGTTTGAAATTTTCTACTCAGCAGGTTCCTTTATACTTCTGTAGATGTCTTTAATATGAACATAAATTAGAAAATATATTTCTTGATTTAGCTTGCTACAATTATTTTTGCAAAAAGTAAAAAACAAAATTAGAAAACAGTCAATACGGATGATATATAAATTATATTTCTTACAGAGTCATGCACATCTCCTGAATTTATTCACAGCTTCCCTGCCATCCATATGAATTTGAACAAGGAATCTTAAGAATACAAGGTGAAAATCTGCCTTATTTGTCACCACACAGCTTGGTTCTGTCATTTTCCACATTAATAGGATTTTGTGATTGAGTGACCTTGTTAATACAGCAATATGTTTTCTGCCATATCATCAGTAACAACCTCTGCAGGAAAAACTAGCATTAAACAAAAAATCACAGTTGATTTCACTCCATTTTTTTTCTCTTTCTTTAGCAAAAGCAAACAACTTCCATTATATCCTAATGCAACAACCATAACAACAACAGAAAGCTACTTTGAGTGGTGAACATACATGTTGAAATAGAGGGCCAAAAACCTGCTGTCCCACAGCACAATCAGATGGAGAGATCCGGATCTTTGGCAAAATGTTTTTTTTTTAAGCGGCAATAATATGGGAAAAATATTTTCTACCAGACATAGAAAAGCACAAGAAAAATGGAATTAGGAGTCCTCTAAAAGACCTCTAAAGATTACTACAAAAAGAATGAGTTGTATTAAGATGGCTAAAAGTCATTTTGTTTCCTCTTCAAATCCTACACTATCACATCAGTCAATTCTGGCTCCATGTTTTACCGTAAAAGAGGTTGTCTCTTAACCAAACTGTGCTAAAGCAGAAAAGAACACACTTTACTAAAGGGAGACCAAGAATCTCAGTAATTTGGCCTCATGGACAGCTAGGAACATTTGCTCTTGAAAGATATAGTAAATAATCTTTACTGGGAATATGCAATATGTAATTTCAATATGCATATGCAATTAGCAATATGCTAATCTCTCATTTTCCCATTCTCCATCAGTCTTCGCCATCAGATCCCTATGCTCTCTGGAAACTACAAATATATTTTCCTCTCACTACCACTCTTTTAGGTAATTCATTACTTTTCAAGACCCTTATTCATTTCTCCATTCCAAAGGTTCTTTATCTTCACTAGCAACCTTAAATCAACCTCATCTCCAATTCCCACTCTGTTCACACAGCCTCATCTTTTGGGCCACCCTTTCTTTGCCACCCCGACTTTGTTGACCCTCATCTGGCTTTTCCGTTTAAGCTTCCACAGTTTCCTTTGTCCTCATAACAATTGCTCCAACATGCCAGAAGGGTGTACTCAAGGGAACAGCAAAATCTGAATGTATTGGTATTTGCCTAAAACAGAATGATGGACCAGATATCAGTTTGGTAAAAGCTTTCACAATTTGTTTCATAAGGCTTGGGCTTAATTTTTTTTTTTTTGCTCCTTTGAGCTTGGCCTCAAGTGTCTCAGTATAATGACCACGAGGCTAACTTAGACCACTTCTACTTCGTGAGACCATGCTGTATTAGTCTGTTAGGGCTCCCATAACAAAAATGCCACAAGCTAGATAGTTTAAACAACAGAAATTTATTCCCTCACAGTTCTGGAGGACAGAAATCTAAAGCTTATGTGCCATATTCCAGGCCTTTCTCCTTGGCCCATCTTCTCCTTGTGTCAGTTCACAACATTTTCTTTCTGTGTATGTCTTCAGTGTGACTGTATTTGGAGAAAGGCCCTATAAGAAGGTAATTAAGGTTAAATGAGGTCATAAGGGTGAGATCTTAATATGATAGGATTTAGAAGAAGAGGAACAGAGAAATATCTGTTTTTCTCTACATGAACACAGAAGAAAAGCCACATGAGAACACAGTGAGAATATGGCCATCTACAAGCCAGCAAGAGAGGTCTCACCAGACACCTACCCTGATGGCACCTTGGTCTTGAACTTCTAGACTACAGAATTGTGAGGAAATAAATTTCTGTTGTTTAAGCCACTCAGTCTCTGGTATTGTATTTCAGCAGGCCAAGCAGACTAGTAGAGTGTCCAAATTTTTATAAGGAAACTGGTTATATTGGATTAGGTAGGGTTCACTTTAATGACCTCATTTGAACTGTAAAGATCCTGTCACCAAATAATGTCACTTTCTCAGGTAATGAGGGTTAGGCTTCTAACATATCTTTTTTTGGGGTGGGGGGGTAAAATTCAACTCATAATAGACACCAAGTCTGAAGCATACCTCTTGCTCATTAAGGAACCTTCAAATTGGAAAGTCTAACTTCTTAAATTGCTATGTAAGACTACTAAAAATATACTCACAGTAATTGACCTTAATTGTATGAAAAGACACCAGCAAAGCCTAATGAGTAGAATTATTTGTAAAACTGTATTAGTTATACTAGTACATGACACACTTCTTCTGACTTTATGGAAAATGTCAACATTTCCACAGTCAGGTGATAAATACCATCTTAACCTCCAACATAGAAGCTGATGAATAAGTATTAGTGGAATGAATGACTGAATCTCATGGGTAACGGGAAGGTCCATCTCCATGGACAGGAGATGAACTCAAACCTGACCTCACGCTGCCAGTGTAGCACCTGGTAGTTTCTGCTGAAAGAACCTTGGAGTTTTCTCCTCCATTTAACCCCAAAACAAAGGACTGTGACTCTCATCTTTTCCATTCAAATAGTGCATCAATCCTGACTTTTGCCAATTCTTTATGATATACACAATTTCTCTTGAGCCATATTAAGTGCACAAATTATCTCTTAAGCACATAGAACATGGATTCTCACAGCAAGCTCACATAGAACATGGATTCTCAATATCATCCCAAGGGAGTAAACCTGAGTGGGAAGTAAAAAAAAAAAAAAAAAAAGAAACTTACTCTTTTTATGTATAAAACACAGAAGTACATATCATACAAAAACAGATAAACTATATCTATGGCACTAAAATTTTATAGGGAGGTGGAAGTGATAGGGAAAAAATGCCTAAAAAGGCAACAAAAAAAAGGCTTCAGGAGGTGATAATAAAAAAAAAAGGGTTAATAAACATTGACATATCCCCTAGCCATGGATCTTTTTTTTTTTTTTTCCGGTACGCGGGCCTCTCGCTGTTGTGGCCTCTCCCATTGCGGAGCACAGACGCGCAGGCTCAGTGGCCATGGCTCACGGGCCCTGCCGCTCCGCGGCATGTGGGATCTTCCCGGACCGGGGCACGAACCCGTGTCCCCTGCATCGGCAGGCAGACTCTCAACCACTGCGCCACCAGGGAAGCCCCATGACTCTTTTTAAACATCAAACATTACACTCCAACCCCCAAACACCTGCCCCCTCCCTTTTACCCCCTTACATAGCCTGTGCCCTGTTCTGGTCCCTTCTTCCACACTTGTTTTACTTTATTAAAGATGAACGCTATGAAGTAATTCAACATTGGATGACTTTAAATAGAAGCTCCCTTAGTGTATTTAAATGTTTGTTTATTAATAATTGATAATAGATGGTAGGATAAACTGGAGGACAGGTAAACATATCTGAAGTTTTAGGACACACCTTCAATGGAAGAGGAGTTTAAGAAGAAAATGTTGCAGTTCTATTTCAATACAGTATAAGGAAAATGAAGAAAGACTGTGTTTTTATGAGAAGGTATTTCATATGATTTCTATAAGTTAATTTCCTGAGCTCATAGTGTTTTATTGTACATAGTAAAACAATATTGTAAATATTATTTTAATTACTTCAGTGAAAGTTTTGATATATCTGTGGAAAAGCCAATCCATACAGATAGGGCAAGGGCACTGAAAGCCTTCATTAAGAGTATTACAAAACCCCACAAACAAACACCCTTCATAACTGCCATTCATGCCTAAGAAGCAAGTGAAATAAACCCACTTCCAAGCAGACAGTATCAATGTTTATAGATTTCAATAGAAGTGCCCAAATTCGAGTAAGGTCATGTCCTTTATTTAACTGTTTCTTTTTTCCTGAAAAGAAACAAAGAATGGCTTTGATGACTTTTTAAACATAGCATTTGCTTAGGTTTTTTACTAGTTTTTTTTTTCCCCCATAAAAGAATTAGTTTCTGACTTCTTACAAATAAGACTTAAGAATCAACCCATTTAGTCTCTATCTTAATTAATCCTAAGAAGGGGGAACTTCTTTAGTTCTTCTTTTTAAAAAGGTGGCTTTTTAAGTCCAAATGAGTCATCATGAGCCACTCTGTCAGCTGTCACTTGGTCCAGGAATGAGCAGCAGGTGAGGTTCTTTAAAGCGCAGATGCTGTGGAGAGTTGCATCTGTCTTCCCAGGCACCTCTAATCCTGCCTGGTCCACTGACTGAGTTCTTTTGATTGGTAATTGAGAGAATAAATCTTTGAAGGACTTACATGAATGCAAATATATATATATATAAAGAGTTCAGTAATAAAATACCTACCAAAGTATTTTATGCAGTCTCCTTTTAAGTCTTGGGCATTTAATTAATTTTGCTAGACCAAGATAATGAAATCGGGATTCAGTTATAGAGCTTTTGTTTTTATTCTTGTACTTGTTTTTGTTTTTCTGATGTTAGGCAATTTCAAGTTTTTTATTTTCTGTCCCAAACTAGGAGTTATTTGTATTAGGGTAGGGACTGGGTGGCAGAGGAGTCACATCACAGACTTAAATATAAGTCACATCTACGTAAGTGGAAAGCTACGGGGAGAATTCAAAGGGATTAGTCTGGAAAGCATAAAGTCTAATAGGGGAATGTTAATAATATTGGGGTTGTTTAACCTGGAGAAAAAACAAGACTAATTATCGACTTCTTCAAAATATTGCTTTCATTAAAACACTCTCTTATTTAGAATCATAAACAGCTCCTAGAAGAGGACCTAAGAGGAGCTCCCAGAGGTTAAGAAGCAGGATTTAAGCAGACACTCAAATCCTACTAAATCAGGCTATGAACTTCTCTGAATTTATTTCTCATGTTTTCCTTACAGGACCCCCACCAACCTTCCAAGAAATGGTTTTATTCAATAATCCCCATTATCCTCAAGGGGGGCCATATAATATCAAAATTAATATTACTAAAAATGTTAAAAATAATAACCATTATTTATTGAGCATCCACTGTGTGCCAGCGACTGTTCTAAGCACTTCACACTTTGCAATTATTAATTCTCATTCTCAAAATAGTACTACAAAGTAACCATAGTGATGCTCAATTTATATTTTTGGAAACCAAGGCTCAAGAGAAGTTCGATGCATTGCCTAAGATCATAAGGTATAAATAGCAGAAATCAAAATCAGATCTAAATTCAAAGTCTGTGTTTTGTCCACTCCCCTATACTCCCCGCCTAAGTGACTGCATGATGGAAAAATACTGTTACGTACAAAGATGTTAACAGTAAATGATTTACAATAATAATGAATGTGATATTATATAAAGGTGTAAGTATATATGAATTATAAAATAAAACTATGGTATATGTGCATGGAATAAAATAAATGCATAAGTAATGTGGAAAATGCTTATTACTGCGTTACACTTAAAAACCCACATGATGGGCTCCCCTGGTGGCGCAGTGGTTGAGAGTCTGCCTGCCAATGCAGGGGACACGGGTTCGTGCCCCGGTCCGGAAAGATCCCATATGCTGCGGAGCGGCTGGGCCCGTGAGCCATGGCGCACGTCCGGAGCCTGTGCTCCGCAACGGGAGAGGACACAACAGTGAGAGGCCCGCGTACCGAAAAACAAACAAACAAACAAAACCACATGATACAGATATTGAAATCATGTTTTAAAAATGCCCAGATAAGTCTGGAATCAACTACACTAGAACATCGATAATGGCTGGGAAGGGATGGCAGGATTAGAGGTAATTTTTGTTGTTCTTTCTATCTTAAATAAATTGATGTTTTCTTTAATAAGAATGTATTGTTCTTATCATAATTATTTAATAAATATTCTTAGGTAGCATATGATCTCTTATGTTAGGAATAAATAAAATTGCATTTTGGAACTTTGTCCATGCTGCTTTCCTCCCCTCCATGACCTCTCCTGTTTGTCCAGCTTCTGTTCAGCTACTCTGCCTCAATGCCTACCACGAATCTCATTCTCTCCAAGATCTTTTTCCTGGCTCCCTCTTCCCACTGTACTTTTTTGCCTGGACCATACCTGTGGCCTTTCTAGAGCCTGGAATTGTTACTTTTCTGTTTATTGCAACGTGTCTTATTTCCTATGGTATAATTCAGTGTCTTATGAACCTTGACAAATGTACCAATGGTTTAATTAATGGAAGCTTTAACACTCTTCTTCCTAGGAGAGCAACCAGGTTGTCTCTATCTCTACTAAGCCAAAAATAAGAGAATTAGGCCTAGCATTCACATGAGGAGGAGATTTAGGAAATATTTACTGCTATTAAAAGATGTTATATGCTGGAGTAAGTGACCAAGTGGCATTTTAGACCGACCACACTGGAGAGTGTTAATAATAATTTGGCTTGATGGACATTGTCTTTGGTGAAGGCCATAATGACACTAAATTGTATCTAAAGAGTCATTTTCCATTTCAAGAATTATTTGATATTCCACTCCTTTAAACAAACAGAAAGGTTTGGTTTTTCACCCTCTGCAACAAAAATGCAATTGACAATAATTTCTAAGCCACAATATTTTCCTAAATTAATATGAGACTGTATAAAGAGAACCCTCCCAGGAGAGATGATTTTGCTTTTTGTAGGTACCTTTGAGGATCAACAGATTACCCGAAAACTTATGAACATGAGACCTTTTAAAATAATGTAGCTCTAAAATGTTATTTCCTTTCATTTGCTTCTCTTTGAGAAAATAGAATCTTAGCTTTTCAGCCCCATCCATATATCAAAAGATGCTTGAAAACGGATACTCTGTTTTATCTATCTCAGTGTCTGGCTAGAAATTGGAATTGTGCTTGTTAACATAGCAAACACTAAATAAATATCACTGAATATATGAATGAAAAAGTGTTTATCTTCTATTGGCCAATGCGGGCAAATCTAGGGCCTCAGCATATACTGGAAGTTTAGAAGCTTTTCTTCTAGGAACAGAAAGTGTTGGCAGATTCACACGGTTTCTTGCAAGATCTATCAGGTAATTTCATTGTTCCTTCTCTGTGAGGACCTGCAGAAACTAATATATATGTCCGCATACTCATTGGTCAATTTCATGAACTGTCAGTCTCATTGAGCTCTAAGATTCTTAAAACTGAGGACCAAGGCTTCCCTGGTGGTGCAGTGGTTAAGAAATCACCTGCCAATGCAGGGGACACGGGTTAAAGCCCTGGTCTGGGAAGATCCCACATGCTGCGGAACAACTAAGCCCATGCACCACAACTACTGAGCCTGTGCTCTAGAGCCCGTGAGCCATAACTACTGAGCCCGCACGCCACAATTACTGAAGCCCACATGCCTAGAGCCCGTGCTCTGCAACAAGAGAAGCCACCGCAATGAGAAGTCCATGCACAGCAGCTAAGAGTAGACCCTACTCGCCGCAACTAGAGAAAGCTTGCATGCAGCAACAAAGACCCAACACAGTCCAAAATAAAATAAATAAAAATAAATTAATTAAAAAAACAACAACAACTGAGGACCAGTTCTGTTCCCTTAACTTGATTGAGAACGAGGAAAGATCATTCACTGAAGTATCTGCAGGGAAGACTGGCAAGTGTAGAAAAAGTCTCTTAATTAAAATTATTTCGTTTAAATACTCTAGCAGTTCAAGGGTATGAAATAGAGTCTCTAAATTGTGTGGCATAGTGCCCACTGGATTAAGTTGAGAGAACTTCTCACAATATGATTTCGCTTACTGTACTTTGTCATTCCCAGAGAAAGACTGCTTTTTCAATTCCAGGAAAAATATTTTCCAAACAAAAAATGAAAACAACCAATTAATACGTTTCAGATTTAGAGAGAGAGAAGATCAGGATGAGACAGAGGGTGATCTTACAATTTACCATCCAAATGTGGATACGTTTGTTTTAAAAAGTTCTAAGTAGGACTGAATGGGAAAACAGGTATAGGTAGGGACTTTCCTGGGAGAACCCATGTGTGGTCACCACATCAGACACCACTCTTGGCTCCTTGTGTGACCTGAGGAAAGTTATTGTCAGCTGTGTATTTCACTTCACCAAGGGAAATTAATTTATGTCTTCAGTAACACTTGAATTGAATGCCTACTCTGTTCAGCATCATGTGTGCTGTCAAGGTGAAAATAAAAACATTTTAAGCTCAGGATTTTAATTTCAGAAAGATTTCCATCAACTAACTGAGTAAATAAGAGCACAGTAGAACCTTGTCGTTCCTAGATTTAATATTCAGGTTTCAACAGTTACTCGGTGTTCAAAGTTTATAACATAGAGCAATTTGTAATTTTGCAGAGGCACGGGTTTGAATCATGATGCACAAGATTCTGGGGTCTCTATGGAGAGTAGGGTTGGAAGGGGACTATTTTAGCTAGGAAGTTAGCCAAGCAGACTGCTCATCAAGTCGGCATCTGCAATTCAGTGGGGATTTGATTTGTCCACTATTTCTTACCTGGTAAACAACTCATAAGGGAAATAGCAAGGCATGTTAGTAGTTGTGAGTTCAGAGATTTAGGGTCTCATGACAATTCGTTTCAGAATATCAAGGATCAACTATGTATAATTTATCTGCCTCCCTTCCCCTACCCTCTGTTAAAGCTCCTTTTTGGCTCATTCAATAAAGCGTATTGATTCATTTATTTATTCCAAACATTAAGGTATTTTCATGATCAAACATCTCCTGTTAAAGGTAATACCTTAATGAAGATTAACGCATCATAAAAATTTCTAATCCTGACTGCCAGTTAAGAGGTTAGATTCTTAGAAGCAGAGGTTAGGAGGAGACAGATGGATAAAGTAGCAAATGGATTAGGAGAACTGGATTCATTTTACTTGTCACAGTCTGGCCCACGGTAAAGTGAAAATAAGGAATACCGAGTATTCATGTCTATAATTATTTCAGATTGAGCAACGGGAAATTCCATATACCTTTAGCACCTGGGTTTATTGTTGCTAAGATGAGATCAACATTTTCTTATTACATGAGAACTATGAAATACTTCTGCCAGGTCATGTAGGATCTCTTCAGTATAAATGAGCAGAAACATATACCTTTCTCTTCTGAATTTCTCTCATACAACACCCTACCCAAATTTCTGCCTAGTTACTTAATGAAAAAAACCTACTATGTGTCAGGAACTATGTTTGTTTACTGTTGACTCCTTCACAGAATCCACCAGAGAAACCTGTTGATCAAGCAAAGCTAAATTTATTGGATGTTCCTGCAGCAAGGGAGAACACCACATTGATAGTCTTTTAGTGTCTCAAAGGAGAAGTTAGGGAGAGATCTTTATAGGGTTTTGGAGATTGGATTCCAATGATTTAAGGTGGGAAGATCGTTAGAATTGGGCAAAATGCATAACAATAGTTTAAAATTGGTGAACAGATAAATTTAAGTTTCTTGATGAGAACACAATTGTCTGATAAGTGAGTTATTTGCCCCAGTGAGAAGAATGTTGGCCAATAAGAGAACTGTTTGCCCAGATGAACAAACTGGTTGCCTGAATAAATTAGTTTGCCAGAATTGCCTGAAACAAACAGCAAACTTTGTATTTGTTCACAGTCTTATCTTTACAGTTAAGTCTTACTGACACAGGTGGGCTCACTTCTAGTTTTGTGCTCATAAAGTTGAATAGGACATATTCCTGATCTCAAGGAACTTACTGTCTATCGTGCGTGACAAGACATGTAAGTGAATAATTTTGGTTGGAGAGGAAGGAGCAGATATAACATATGACAGAGACATATTAAAAGGACATAGTTGTTGATTGATATGGGCAGTGAGGAAGGGGAAATCTAGACTGTTGCACTTCTTACTTGGGTGTTTTGGCAAATACTGGCAACACTGAAAAGGATAGAAAATATGGGTAAAAATAGGTAGAGGAGAAAGATAAAGAACAATATCCATTCCAGACAGGTTGACGTTGAGATGCCTTCGGATAGTCAAGTAGAGATGATAAGTAGGTAGTTGGCTATATGGGTCAGTGTTTGGGGAAGAGACCTGCAGCATGGCATTAAATGCAAATATCATCCAGTCTTAGCTGGTAGTAGAACCGATGGACCTAGATAAGATCAACTATGGAATGTGCAGAGTAGAATGAAGAACAAGGATTAAACCCTAGATAATTTCAGGATTTAAGAGACAAGCAGAAGAAGAAAATTCAGCCAAAGAGATTAACAAGGATAACTCAGAAATCAAAATAAAGAATTGCAAACAACAGGAAGCGTCAAAAGTATCAAATACTGCAGAGTAGTTCCTAAGACATAGGCTAGAAGTAACTACCTGATAAATGAAGTGTTAAGAATAACTTGTGTACTAATAATTTCAGTGGAGTGAAAAGAACACAAGCCTAAAATACAGGTTTCTCTATCACTTTTCTAGTTGAACTCCTCAGTATAAACTCCCTACTGTTTTAGAACAATATACTAATAAAACTGTTTTCCTTTCTCTCAGTAATTTCCATGGTAATTCATCTCTATCCCCTCTCAGAGTCACCAACTGCAGTACCTCAGTGTAATGGGCATTTGTTACTCTTTTTGTCTAACTGAATTCCTTCCTATGTTTGGGGAATCTCTGTCTTACGAGAACGTGGTGAGAAGCAGGTCTCACCTCCCATTACAGAAGAGGAAAATGTCAGATATTCTCCCTTCCATCTTCCCTTGCAGCTCAGACATGATCAGTGATCTACATTTCATCAATCAGGTACACCAACACCAGACTTTGACCCAGGAGCTAATGATGCCAAGAATCAGGAACCTTGTAGGAGTCAGTCTGTGGAAGCAGGCATGCTTACAGCCAGATCGAGTTCCTGGCGAAACAGCTGGGACCATTGAAAAGTTGACTGCTTCGTGGCAGCAGCAGTAGCTGGAGTGGTTTCCTTGACATTTCTGAGTTAACCTTGTCGATCTTTCTGTCTAAATTTCCTTCTGCTTGTCTCTTAAATCCTGAAGTTATTTAGGATTTAATCCTTGTTTTTCTTCTTACTCTTCACATTCTGTAATTAATCACATCTGTGTTCACGGGTTCTACTACTGGCTAAAGCTGAATGATATTTGCATTTAATGTCTTGCCTTAGGTCTCTCTCCCAAACACTGACCCATATAGCCAACTACCTACTTATCATCTCTACTTGATTATCCCAAGGCATTTCAACATCAACCTGTCTAGAACGGACACTGTTCCTTATCTTTCTCCTCCACCTATTTTGTGTGTGTGTGTGTGTTGTGCTGGCTCTGTAGTAATAAAAGCCACAACTGACACTTACTGAGAGCTAACCATGTGCCAGGTACTGTCTTAAGAGTTTTCTTTGACTAGGGTGCAGAACTAGTCATTCTCTATCTCAGCACTGTACACATTTTGGGTTGGATAATTCTTTGTTTTGTGTTTGTGGGTCGGGGCGGGAGGGAGTTTGTCCTGTGTATTGTAAGACATTCAGCAGCATCCCTGGCCTCTACCCACTAAATGCCAGTAGTACCCTACTAGCAATACAAGGTAGACAATAAAAAATGTCTTTCTAGACATTCACCGGCTCGAGGGTGAAATAGTCTTCCATTTAGAATCACCACATTCAATCATTCAATATTCACAACCACCCCAAGATGTGAGCACCAAGCTACGTTCTCCAGACCTCCAGAAGATTCAATTCGATCTTCTTTTAATAAATCTAGTGGTGGGGTCTAAATCAGTTTGTGTCCAAATCTGCTAGTCCTGGTTTCTGTTGTTGGCTAACGTAAACCCACCTGGTGGAATTTCTCACTCCTCTTAATTCTGTTCTCACTGGAATATCAAAACATTTGCTGCATTCTCTTCGACAGCAAATCCCTGGCTCTTACATAATCAGAGCCCTGATGTTAATGAGATATTCCTGCATGAGCGTCAGTAGCTTGGTAGAGAGGAGTGGTTTACTCTGTTTCTCCAACCAGTAAGGCCATTTCCAAGCTTAATTAGCTTTATTCGCTGACATAGGGCCAGCGCCTCTGCAGCCCTCATTAAAGTATTGTCAGTAAAATGGAAGGCACTACTGTCCCCCCCCCTTTTTTTTTTTTTTGCGGTACGCGGGCCTCTCACTGTTGTGGCCTCTTCCGTTGCGGAGCACAGGCTCCAGATGCACAGGCTCAGCGGCCATGGCTCACGGGCCCAGCCGCTCCGCGGCATGTGGATCTTCCCGGACCGGGGCACGAACCCACCTCCCCTGCATCGGCAGGTAGACTCTCAACCACTGCGCCACCAGGGAAGCCCTACCCCTTTTAATGAGGCAACTTCATACACTATTTTCTAAACAGTAGGTCAGAGGAAATCTCTTTTTCTCCTTAAATTTGTGGATGGCCCGTAATTGCATAGTTCGCTCATCCCTTGAGATCTCCCCTGGAGAGCCTACTTTGTTCTTTGAAACACTCACTTTCTCCCAGGGCATCGCCTTGGTAAGTACCTACTCACCTCTCAGAATTCTCTTGGTAAGTTATGAAGTCAGGCCTACTGCCTGTTCAGAAGCAGCAGGCTGAACAAGAGACCATCACTTTACAATACACTGTGCCTAAACATTTTCCAAGCGCTTTTATTTTATTAGAGCAGCAGGGCAGCGTGATTAGTTAAACACATGGGTTTATAATCAAACTGATGGGGCTTCCCTGGTGGCGCAGTGGTTGAGAATCTGCCTGCCAATGCAGGGGACACGGGTTCGAGCCCTGGTCTGGGTAGATCCCACATGCCGCGGAGCAACTGGGCCCGTGAGCCACAATTACTGAGCCTGTGCGTCTGGAGCCTGTGCTCCGCAACAAGAGAGGCCGCGATAGTGAGAGGCCCGCGCACCGCGATGAAGAGTGGCCCCCGCTTGCCACAACTAGAGAAAGCCCTTGCACAGAAACGAAGACCCAACACAGCCATAAATAAATAAACAAATATAATCAAACTGATGAGTTCCCACCCTGGCTCAGCTGCCTGCTTGGCCTCGGAGAGTTTGCCTAGCGTCTTGGAGTCTCAGCCACCTCATTCATGAAACAGAGGTAATCATATAAATGTCATTGTGAGAATGAAATGAGATGAGAAGATGGTATTCAGTTAGCAAATGGTAATCATTATTATTATTGTTACTTAATTGTGTCCTTTTTCTCTACCTTACAGATGTTTGTTGGTCATTTCTTTTCTCCTTATACGTGCCTACATATAATCTTCCACAAATTCTCCAAATGCTGGCTCCTGGGACTACCCAGTCTGTGATATCAACTGTGTATGCATTGTTGTCTGAGCCTTGGGCTTTACTTTTCTGCTGTCCTCACAATTTGCAGAGAGCATCCACAAGCATCATCTCATTTGATCTTTGACCTATGCCATTCCACAAGGAAGGCAGCTATTATAGAGCATGAAACCACAATGTAGAGAGGACTTGAGCAGGAATCTCCTCAAGGCCTGTTGACATCTGTTTGAGCGCTCTCTCCCATGCCTCACAGACCATGACAATATCACACTTGTCTCATATGTTTTTCATAAACATATCTTTTTCATTATGTGTTAAGTGAGGGGGCTGCACTAGAGGATCACTCAGTGCTTATGCCACTTCTCACCATCTATGAGCTCACACGAGTGAGCAGAGAACATGCGGACAATTAGCAAAGGATGTCATCGTGAAGCCAGATGAAAGAAAAGTCAGGACCAGATGTAGCTAAATGTCAAAAGCCTTCAAGGACACTTTGCCATGCTGCTGGCCTGACTCTCTGACACTACCCTTTATAATAATCAGTGACACCTATTCTGCCTTCGCTCCTGTTCAGCGTAGAATCACCACTCTGTCTCAGCTTTCAGTATTGCTGCCACATAACTACCTTCTCTTATCTGACCCAAGACAACACTTCATTTCCAATTCCAGCCATCTGTGTTTAACTCCCCTCTGTCTACTCTGTAGGATATTTTGTTTCTGGTTGTTACAACTCTGGACTGGCTCCCTATCCTTACCTGCCCTCTGAACTCCAGGAAACAGGAAAACCCTAAAACCTATTCGCTAATTTCTGAGAACTATAAGAGTTGGCCTCTCTGTTTTCCTAGCATCTGGAAACTCACCTAATGGGACTTTGAATCTGAATTTTATTTATCAGGACTTCCTGGTGTGAATTCAACTGTGTAAACCCAGAGTCTTAGTGTAGAAGTATCCTAGGCAATCACTTCTTTGACAGGACTATGGCTATCACCAATTTTGAAAAGCTACAGAGATACAAGCTTCCCACCTGAGGGAAAATAGTTCTTCCCTTTATTAAATCTTTAGATTTGTTGCATCCTCTGATTAGAAAGAGTGGCACGTGTAAAAGAAAATTCCTTTGCTAGAAGTGGGTGAGGAACCCTACATACAAACAATGAAAACAGTAAACAAAAGATCATTATCCCTTTAGGGGGACCCAAGAACCACGGACCAGAGAATACAACTGTAAGAATTTTGTAAAATTTCTAGAACCTTTGTAACTTTCCTGGTAATGCTATTTTTGCTATTACCATCTGTTTCCCCATAGTGATTAGCACTAAACTCCTTAAAATAAAAAGGGTCTGTGTGCTTATCTCCAGGACATTAAGAAAGAAGAAAGCAGAAATATAGCTTCATATTCTGCAGGCAGGCTTGCAAGAGAAAGGTCCAGAAAGGTAGAGGGGCGTAAGCAATATTTAAAGGAGATAAAGGTGGGATGAAACCCACTTCCTTGAAACCTATAAAAGGCTGGGGGGGGGCTTCCCTGGTGGCACAGTGGTTGAGAATCTGCCTGCCAATGCAGGGGACACGGGTTCGAGCCCTGGTCTGGGAAGATCCCACATGCTGCGGAGCAACTAGGCACGTGAGCCACAACTACTGAGCCTGCACGTCTGGAGCCTGTGCTCCGCAACAAGAGAGGCCGCGACAGTGAGAGGCCCGCGCACCGTGATGAAGAGTGGCCCCCCGCTTGCCGCAACTAGAGAAAGCCCTTGCACAGAAACGAAGACCCAACACAGCCAAAAATAAATAAATAAATAAATAAATTTAAGAGAAAAAAAAAGGGTGGGAGGGTGAAGTGGAATCAATTTGGGCCTAAGATGGGGCTTGAGACTAGATAGAAAAAAGTCCTTTATGAGGTTTCCCCAAAATCTGTTTCAGAAATTTACCCTAAGGTGAGCAATTGAGTAGCAGAAATATACTTGAAGATGAGAGTTAGGGGCTATCCTTTCTGATATCTCTTGATATGAGAGGAAATAAGTACCTTTTTATTTAGGACAGCTTGAGTGAGAATCTTATTCCTGCAAGGCAGTAATAATTTGTGGGAATACGCCAGGTTTGGTGTCAGGAGACTTTGATTCAATTCTGAATCTGTCTTTCACAGATAACATTAATTTGGTGAATTCATTCTCTTTGGACCTCAGTTTCCACATATATTAATTCATGGACTAGGACTGAACAACAGTTAAGGTTAAGTGACAGTAGCAGAAGAAGCAGAACTATCTTTATTCACAAACTACTTGATTGTCTATGTTGAAATCCTGTGGAATATATATTTCAAAAGCTACTAGAATATAAGCAAATTTAGCAATGTTGCAAAATATAAGATCAATATACAAAAATCAATTTTATTCATTCTATGTTAGCAATAAATAATTGGAAGTTAAAAATGAAAAACATCATTTACAATGACACTGAAAGTATGAAATACTTAGAATAATCCTGATCAAAGATCTATAAATTTTTTATACTGAAAACTACAAAATATTGCTGAGAAAAATTAAAGAAGACTTAAATAAATGGAAAGACCATGGATTAAAAGACTCACTGTTGTTACTAGGTCAATTCTCCCCAATTGATCTATAGATTCAACACGATCTCAGTCGAAATTCCAGAAGAATTTTTTTTTTAGCAGAAATTGACAAACTGATTCTAAAATTTATATGAAAATGCAAAGAATCTATTACAATCAAAATGTCTTTGAAAAAGACATAGGGAGAAAGAGTAAAAGTGAAAAATGAGATGGATACAGATGACACAAATGCATAAATGTAATACCAGACATTTTCAGAGGGTAGCATTACTCTCTAATACTATTCTAAGGCAGCTATTAAATTTTCTAATGCTGGGCCCCAATTAGGCCATTTAATTTGGGGTTCATGCTCTGTGGCCTGATGAAATTTAGTAAGTGGTCAGACCCAGTCCATGGTCCAGGGTTTCTCCTGCTCTGCAGTAGAATCTGATTGGAGATGGATAGTATCTTCTTGAATTTAGTAACTGAGTAGGGCTGAGAGCAGTTTGTATCCCTCTTTAAGGAGACAGTACTGAATGGCAGATGAGATTAAATTTTCTTTATATATATAAAAAAAAGTCTTTGAAAAACAATGAAGTTAGAAGTCTTACACATCCTGAATTCAAGACTTATTATAGGGCTATAATAAATCAAAAGAGCGAGGTAATGGTAGCAACATAGACAAACAGATTAAGAAAACAGAATACAATGGACACATACACTCATAAATATATGTTCAATTGATTTTTGACAATTGGATTCAGTAGAGCCTTTACAAAAAGTGACAGTTGAAACAATATGATATTCATATGCAAAAGAATCAACTTTGGTCCATACTTATATAAAAAAGTTAAAAATGTATCATAGTCCTTGATGTACAACCTAAAGCTTCTAGAAAAAAAAATATGACAGATTCTCATGAACTTGGGTTAGACAAAAATTCTTACACATAATACCAAAGTATAAGCAATAAAATAAGCTTTTAAATTTGACTTCAGGGGCTTCCCTAGTGGTGCACTGGGGACATGGGTTTGATCCCTGGTCTGGGAAGATCCCACATGCCGCAGAGCAACTAAGCCCGCGTGCCCTAGTGCCCATGCTCGGCAACAAGAGAAGTCACCACAATGAGAAGCCCTCGCACCGCAACGAAGAGTAGCCCCTGCTCACCGCGACTAGAGAAAGCCCGCGCGCAGCAACGAAGACCCAATGCAGCCAAAAATAAATAAAAGAATTAATTAATTAAAAAAACAAAGTGTGGCACTGCCATTGTGTAGCTATGTGACTTGAGAAAGTTACACTGTGCTCAGTTTCCTCATTTGTAAAATGGGGTAATAATATTACCACATACGATCATTGTTTTATTGAAATAAGTTGTATTTGCAGAGTACTTAGACCTGCACTAGCATATAGTAAACACTATATAAGTTTTTGTTAAGTAAATAAAATACTGTAGAAAAATCTATTCCAGCTAAAATGTGTGGTGATGGGGCTGATAAAAAGCAAGGCTATCCAGGGAGAATGACTAAGGTGATAAGACTGAAAAAAGCGGGAGACTTATTTGAAAGTCCCTATGATAAGAATCAGATATTTGGTTATCTTTTCTCCTCTCTGACCCTTGTCAGGAGATGGTTGGGTTTATTTTCTAGAAAAATGGAACCAGACGGGCTCTGGAGGCAAATATGTTAGGCTTAAAATGGGCAAGGATGATCAGTTGGATTGAAACAAGGGGATGAAGTGAAAGCTCACTGTATGATGACTGTGTAGACCCTTCCCCCACTGCTCCAAAAAAACTTCCAGGAAACCAAGCTTACACAATGTAGGTAAGAGAGAAGGGAATCCTTCCCCAGAGAAACTGAACCACACAAAGGATAAAATATTTGGGCACATCTAGTGATAAACCAGTGACCATAAAACTTTCTTACAAGTGATGTCCACCAAGAACAAGTCCACCATCCACACAGAGCTTCCAAACCATGTTTTGGTGTTCCTACCTTAAATAGGAATGGATAGACAAAAATCACCAGGCATTTGAGGAAAGCCTTCACTGTGAAGGAGAGATCAAAACAAACAGATAAAAAGAAAATAGAGATGATTCAGGAAACAGAACAAACCTTTTAAAATATCACATTCACATAACAAGAACAGGATACTATAAACAGGAATAATTGGGACGGTGGGGGCAGAGCTCTTTGAATTTAAAAGCTTTATTTTAGTATTATTTTTGTTTTGCGGTACGTGGGCCTCTCACTGTTGTGGCCTCTCCTGTTGCGGAGCTCAGGCTCCGGACGCGCAGGCTCAGCGGCCATGGCCATGGCTCAGCGGCCATGCTGCTCCGTGGCATGTGGGATCCTCCCGGACGGGGGCACAAACCCGTGTCCCCTGCATTGGCAGGCGGACTCTCAACCACTGTGCCACCAGGGAAGCCCCTAAAAGCTTTATTTTTGTCTTAGGTCAGCTACCTTGGAAGTGTAATCAAATGGGACCTTACAGGGCTTTCCTGGGTCAGATCCCCTCCATGTCCTCCACCTGCCTCTTGTCTATAGAAAACTTTAGCCTTCCAGGCCTTCCCCGAATTCCAAAGAATAAATTTAATCAGAGAGGTGAGAAAATGCACAAAGGAAGGAAAACAGTCAAGCAAGACAAAATAATAATAGTTTAGCCATCAAATAAAGTCAAGGACATTTAGCTCCTCCTCAAGGGCTATAGATAATATTCTGAGCCATGTCCTTTGAGCTGTTTTGCAGATACTGAACCCGCACCAGGTGGAAGAAGTTAACTGGATGCTGCCCACAAGCACGTAGACCCCAGATCAGCTGGAATCAGAAGGTTGATGATTTTGACTCCCGATTACCTGATTACTTCACCACCAAACAATCAAAAGAACGTCCACGAGATGATCACGTACCTCACAACACACCTCCATCACCCTATCTTTAGGAACCATTCCCTGAAAGCCATCGGGAGATTGGGCCTTTTGAGCACTAGCTGCCCTGGACTCCTTGCTTGGTGCCCTGCAATAAACGTGCGCTTTCCTTCACCACAACCCAGTGTCAGTAGATTGGCTTTACTGCGGGGAGGCAATCGGACCTAAGTTTGGTTTGGTAACAGAAGTAGAGCCTGAGATGGGGATTCTTGTTCCAGTGATAGACTGAGGGAGAGTTTTTGGGAGAGAGGAGAGAACCAGGATAGGTCAGGGCAAGAAACCTACACAAGAATCTGGTCTCAACTGGAAACTTCCTTCAGTCTAGGTGACAGTGAAAAATGTAGACTACACACTACCCTACCCACTCGATCCCATTTGAACAAGCATCGAGCCTGTTTACTCTCATGACTGTCATTTACTGTCTGAGTTCTGAGCCCTGCATAGCCACTCAGAAGAGGCAGCTCCTGGTGAGCCAGGACAGCTCTCTAGAGAATGGGATGCTATGAGTTATCAGTCCACACCCCCAGCAACTAGGGGATGGCAGCGTGGGCTGGTAAAGAGCATACTACCCGAATGCAACTTTCTCATTCATTTTCCCCATATAGAGAGTCTAATTTTATCCTTCCCTAGTAACTCTTAATAGTCTAACTTCCTTCAAACACACTATGCAAATCATGTTTTTTGAAATGATCTAAGTTATTTAGGCAATTTTGACTTTAGCTTTTGAAAAACTTAAACAAATAACAGCAAGACTGGCTTGCAATAAACCTCCAACAAATATATGGCAACTCTGAGGCTGACACCTGGCATCAGCCTCCTTTCACTTCTATTTTTATAGTTTGGATTATATAACTGAGGAAGGTTCACTTAAATCTTCTTCCACTTTCATTGTATTAATAGAAGTTCTAGAAAAAATGGTGAAAGGAGAATTATCAAAGAAATGATATGAGAAAAATTTCCACAGTGAAAGGCATATAACTCCAGATTAAAAATGCCCACTGAGTGTCCAGTGAAATGAATGAAAAACGACCCACACAAAGGCACATCATGAAATCTTAGAATACTGGGGATAAAGAAAAGGTTCTAAAGTTTTGGGACAGAAATCTAGGGCTATTTTTATAAGCCTTTTGGCACTATTTTACTTTTTTAAACTACAAGTCATAACAGTAATAACACAATATACAGGTTCCTGAGAGACCTTACATTCCACAAAATTGATCACTAAAAATAACAGGGCTCATGAAGAAAAATATGGTTGGGGAAGACAGCTCAAAAATTAGGCAGATTTGTTCATCGAAGCACCAAAATAAAACCTCAGTAAAATTCTAATAACACCCAGACATATTTTAAAAGTTAGTGTGGGGAAATAGGACAGCAGGGTGTGAAATTAGCAAAATGTCCAACTAAAAGCTATATCCAGAGTGTCTACTCAAAAAGTAGTAGGCCAGGCCAAGCCATGGCAGAGATGATGTGATGACGTATCTTTAAATCTTTTTATTATGTAATACATAAGGGCACAGAATTTTGGTGAAAAAAAGACTCTCATAAGATTTTAGTCCAATGCCCCAGTCTGGCGAGCACTTGGTGTCGTAAAAGTGTAGAAGCAGGTCCACTGAGTGACACCAGGTGACATTACACACACTCATTTAGAACAGGGGATCCTAATTCCCTTCCTCTTTATATGTCTAAAACCATTTCTTTTAAATGAGAGTCTATGTTAAGTGAATATAGAAATAGTAAGAGGACAGAAGCCTGGGTTTGAGCCCAAGCTTTGCCACCAACTAGCTATGTTCTCATTCTCTAGACAGTGTTCCTCAACCAGGGGTAATTGCCACCCCCAACACACCTAGGGGATTTTTTATGGTTACAGCTGGTGGGGCGGGAGGAAGTGGGTAGGGGGAGATGGAGGGGTACTACTGCTACTTAGTGGGAAAACAGCAGGGATCCCACAGTACAAGGGACAGCCCCTCCCAACAAAGAATCATCCCCCTAACCCCCTGCAAAGTATCAGGACTGCAGAAGTTGAAAAACTCTGTGCCAGGATAATAGAACGCTGTCCTTATTTCCATAACCAGACCCCAGATCCAGGAGAAGGGCTAGAAATCACAGGGAAGCTCTTCCTTAAAATTGAAGTCTTTCACAAGTGGGTTGGGATGTCTGATAACAGCAAGCTTTCTTCCCCTGGAAATTTTCAAACACAAGCTGAATGATGACACTGCTGGGCTCTTTGGAGGCCACCTCCACCTTGGAAGCGTTTAAAGTAAAATACTTAGGGTTCCTTCCAACACGGAACCCTTAGGAAAGACAGACAAGATGGGAAGCCCTGAAAGGTGAATCGAGTAACATGCAATAAAGTTCTGATAGAACTCACAGATCCACTAGCACATAAATACTAGAAGACACTGTCCCCAGGTAAAAACATAGATGTCCATAGGATTGTGAGATTGTTTTCGTTTTTCCTTGGGACAGCATGATTCCTACCCCCATCTTATATCAACTGTGCACAGTCCTCACTCCAGTACAAAATATTTTTTTCACTCAGGGTCTTTAATTAAATAAGTTTAGAAAGTATAGAAATTGGAAAAAAGGAATAAAACAAAAAGGACAGGGGAATATAATTTTTTTTAAGTTCCTTTGATTAAGACTGTAAATGGTGACTACAGCCCTCTCCTGGGAAATACTGAAACAGAAAGGGGCAAAGATAACTTTCATGGGGCTTCCCTGGTGGCGCAGTGGTTGAGAGTCCGCCTGTCGATGCAGGGGACACAGGTTCGTGCCCCGGTCCGGGAAGATCCCGCATGCCGCAGAGCAGCTGGGCCCGTGAGCCATGGCCAATGAGCCTGCGCGTCCGGAGCCTGTGCTCCACAATGGGACAGGCCACAACAGTGAGAGGCCCGTGTACCGCAAAAAAAAAAAAAAAAAAAAAAGATAACTTTCATGGTTCAGATCAGGGGTTCAATCTTACCAGCGGCTTTGATGTTTTTTAGTTTTTTCTTAGATGTGAAAGATCTCTTGGGAAGGGAGCAAGACCAAAAATGGGGAGCAGATATTAACCGGTAGCATTTAAGATTTTAAGCTGAGTAATCCTGTGTCTTAGGGGTATTGGGGCATATTTAAGATTGCCAATTTTATGGTCTTAATAAGTGTTAGCTCATGTTTATTTCATTATGGATTTAAAAAAATATTTTGATACTTTTCAATGTTCTGGCTTGGACACATGCTTAAGCTATTAGTATAGAATATTGCTGTGTGTGTGTGTGTGTGTGTGTGTGTGTGTGTGTGTGTGTGTGTGTGTGTGTGTGTGTGTGTGTGTGTGTGTTTGTCTGTGTCTGTGTTGCCTGACAGTGGTTATCAAGAAATGATTCCATGTCCCTCAGTGAAGTTAGCTGTGCTAACAGATACCACCTGCTAGGTTCAGGGACAGCTTTTCCTGATACTTAATGACAACTTCTTTTCATTTAACATTTTTAATGAAAAATAATGTAGGAGTTAAAATTGGGAGAAGAGTACATTTGTACCATAATTGGCTTCAAACCTACCAATTAAACATCATGTGAATTAAAGTTTTATGTGTTTTTAATTGTCCTTTCAATAAGTGACGAGTACAGCTTGTCTGTTAACTATACAATAAATTATTTAACTATTGGATTTAGTCCTGAATTTCATAGATTTTAATTACCTGGAGAGGAAGCAGAGAGATGACAAAGGAGGACCCTCAGGAAAGTATGATCAAGAGGAGGCTATGGGGGCTTCCCTGGTGGCGCAGTGGTTGGGGGTCCACTTGCTGATGCAGGGGACACGGGTTCGTGCCCTGGTCTGGGAAGATCCCACATGCAGTGGCGCGGCTGGGCCCGTGAGCCGTGGCCGCTAAGCCTGCGTGTCCGGAGCCTGTGCTCCGCAACAGGAGAGGCCACAACAGTGAGAGGCCCGTGTACCACAAAAAAAAAAAAAAAAAAAAAAAGAGGAGGCTATGTCTGTCCTTCTCCTCAGTGAGAGAAGACATCTAATCACACGATGGTACTTGTGTAATTATAAAGTAATTAAAGCTGTGATTAGGACTGACCACAGAATGGACATTAACAAGTCTCTCTAAAAAATAACTCAAGTTTCAGGCCATAGGTTGTAGGCTGCTGTACTGAAATAGGATCCAGTTGTGTACCAGTTCAAAATATTTCCTTAGCAATGGTTCAAATTTGACTGAAAATAAGAAAGTAGGTTGCCTAGTTTTCATATTGCTAAATAAAATCCCTCTTTGGAATGCATCCCAAGCCTGCTGGTGATTTGCAAAGTGCAGACGAAATAACAAGAGAAGAGGACGTTAACCAGCTTCCTCCCAAGACCTGAGAAGCACAAAGACAATTTGTAATTATTCATCCATCCAACCTACCTCCCATTTACTGAGCATCTCTTAATTTGAGGCACTGAGCCAGGCACTGGCTACACATGGTTGTGAGTAAGATGTTACCTTGGCTGGTTGAAGGTGGAGGCCACAGCTACAATTAGTTCTACCCTAAGCAAATGCTCACCTCACATTCACTTCACTCAAAGGGCATCTTCTCAGGACTCACTCTGGAAGAAAAACTAAAGGAGAATATGGTTCTTGTAAGTTGTATCCAAGCACCCTTTATTTTTAAATCCTAGGTGTTATTTTTGATGTGATATTCATTTCACTGTGCTTGGAAAGAAGACGTTGTCATTCTTTAGACAAGCCTGTCAGCTGCAGCTTTATTATGAAACCACAGTGAATCCCATATACACTATCATTAAAGCGTACTGTGAAATGATTTAGCGGCAGGTCTTGAAAGACAAGGGGAACACACTGGCAGAAAAGGAGTGATGATGATGTGTGACTTGGTGATCCCCGAACTGTTAAACTAGATAATAAGACTACTACAGTCCCCTTGATAAACTCAATTCCCTGAGTCTCCTGCTGGCTGCATTCGTTATATCAGCTGGGGACATTGCTTTAATGACACCTGCAAGGCTTAATACTCTGTAGATTAGAAACCACGCCGTACCTATGGGACTGTCCACACCTCACCAGAATAGACAGAGCTTTCAGAAATCAGGAGAGATGTCAACTGGGCCTGGTGCTGAGGAGGGGCACAGAAACACCAACAGAGGCCCATCTCCCATCATCATTTCTGATTTTCCCATCTGCCTCTCAGCATTGGAATAATTGATTAGAGATAGAAGAAATCTGGGGCAGCTGCTGAAAGAAAAATCAGGCCTTGCTTAATAAGGCTGATGGGCTCCTGGTTGAAAGAAGTAGCCCCAGTAGAATTAATAGCTCAAGTCTTGTTTACTAGTCCTTTTACTGCAATGAGTCCTATCATCATCTATTGTTTCTATACTACTGTGCCCTTTCTGCTCTGGTATTTGATATTTCTCTGAATGAGTTGACCTCCGTGCTCTGGCTTTTTTTCTTCCATTTAGCCTTCTTAAATAGGCTTGGTCTCTCATTTCATCTGGATCTGATTTTCCCCCATATATTTATACACATTTCTTTCTGAATTTTTAAAAAGCACTTATCCGTCATCTGCCTACCACACTGTTTCCTTTCTTCCTTTTACTTCCATAGAGTTTCAACAAGACATATTAGTGACGGTGTCTAGTATTGTGCTTGGCCGTATTTAGAGTCACTCTCTGGAAGCTTCTTCCTTCCTCCCCTACCCCTAGCCTATATTAGTGGGTCTTCTCTCTCCAGACGAGAGTTGACAATGGTCCATGCCCTGTGGGCCAAATCTGGCCCACCACCCCTTGTTATAAATGAAGTGTTACTGGCACACAGTCATGCCCATTTGCTTATGCTTTGTCTACGGCTGCTTCCGTGCTATGACCGAGTTGCATGCTTATATCAGGGATCGTAGGGCCCTCAGAAAAAGTTTGTGGACCTCTGCTCTAGACAAAGTCTTTTTAGAAGTTCCATTCCTTTCTGCATTTGGCTGCTCTTCTTAGTCAGGCAAAGATCACAAGGTTAGGAAACTCAGTCAGAAATAATACCAAACTAAAGATGCCAGTTGGTTTCATTTAACTTTACAGAAGGATGGTCTCCATTCTCAGATAATTAAAGTCCCTATTATCTCCCAAATGTAACAATACATTTTTTTCTGCCTTTACCATATCCTAAAATTAAAAGTTGCTTTTCTATTCATTTATTAAACCAAGCTCAAGTGCCCCCATTTCCATTAGAACTTTCTGATTGCTTCTGATTGTTTAGAACATTTCCCCCCTTTTAAGACACAGCCTTCTGCATCGCACCAGCTCACCTGTCTCTGCTTCCCTTCTCCTGACTGCCTCATCCATTAGCCTTCCTGCCTCTTGTGATTTATGGTTTAGCAATATAGTTTTTTATTGCTTGAGAATGACTTTGTAGGTTTCTTTTCACTCTGAGTGCATTTTCCAATGAAACACACATAGTGCTTCACCTAAGATGGATTCTGGAAAATAAAAATGTCTCCATCTTCTTCCATGAATGAATATCCTATTCTAGTCTTTTCTAGTATCCCTGAGATTTCTATATTGCCCATTGGTTCTGAAATAGCATCTCCAATAGATGAAAATGAAGAGATAATATAGACTGGGGAACTACATAGTATTTTGTTTACTTGAAATAGTTTACAAAATTTAAAAATTGTAAGCATTTGATTAAAATCTGTATTCCCAGTTTCTCTTGAAAAATCAGAAAATCTAGCACCACCAAAATTTCCATGTCACTTCGACCAGCTGGAGCTCCACAACCCTGCCGCCTTTGAAGAGTCATGTGCTTTCTGATCTCCAGTTCACCATAGTTCTCACACTCCTCTTAGCCTGTGCTGGGCCAGCTTCATCACTGTGTTGCCTACTCATTCCCCACAGGCATTTAATTTGTGATTCCTGATCTAAACCAAATATCCAAGGGACATGAACATTTGACTGAAGAGCTACACACAGGTGTTAACAGTAATAGCTTAATATAACTGGAAATGGAGGTAATATAATGGAGGAAATGGCAAATGCATGGAATTATATTCCAAATATATCATTTTACAGCCTGTATTGCTAAAATACTAACAAAGAAAAAAAAACAAACAAACTAACCTTGGAGCTTTGATAGTCTGTGGGTAACCAAGACCAAGCTAAGCCCTAGATTAGGTAAGTACATAGTGAAGTGGGTGTTATGGCCTGAATTGTTTTCCCTCAAAATTCATATGCTGAAACCCTATGCCCCAGTATCTCAGAATGTGACTGTGTTTGGAGACAGGGCCTTTAAAGAGGTGATTAAGTTAAATGAGGCTGTTAGAAGGGGCCCTAATCCAATCTGACTGGCGACTTGTAAGAGAAGAAAATCTGGACACACAAAAGGACACCAGGGGCATGCGTACACTGGGGGACTACCACACGAAGAGGCAGCAAGAGGGTGACTGTCTGCAAACCAAGGAGAGAAACCTCAAAAGAAACCAAACATGCCAACATCTTGATCCAGAACTGCGAGAAAATACATTTCTGTTGTTTATGCCATCTGATCTGTGGTATTTTGTTACGGCAGCCCTAGCAAATAAATACAGCGGGGCGCCTACAATAGTCTCCTCCTTGGCCTTATACAATATTTTTCTCTCACTCTCCTATAACTGAAAAGTCCCACGGTCACTTGTCTTCTCTCACACTCATGGAAGACATTCTCACAGCCTATGATACATTCCCCTCTCCACACTGTTCACCAAAGCAGGCCTACCTGCACATTTTTGCCAGGTCATGATTGTCAAGATGCCACAGTTACCCAATATGATTTATCTCTGGGAGACAGAGAATGGAGACTGAGGGAATGTAACAAGCAGTTATTGATTCTTGCAAGTTTAACCCAGAAATACACAGCAAAACAAGATCCATCAATTATTTCATTGCTACTTCTGAGTTACTTTTTCTGTTGATGCTCCTAAAATATCACGTATCTTTAACTTTGTAATACTTTCTTGTCCAGAAGAACCAATTGTTGATGACCCCTTTCTTAGCAATCATAACTCTACCTTTTATTTAATTAGTTTTTGTCAATATTTATTGATTAAAATAATTTAACTATTTATTAGAAGTTTTACATTTTAATCTACTCACAGTTGCCAATATTTTCCTTAAACATTTGTGCTTCCGCGTCTTGTTTCAGAAAAACTTACTATGGCTGATTCTGTTGGGGGCCTCCAATATCCATTCTACCTTTCTGCCTTAGTAACAGAATTCCAGTGTTTAGCCGGACATATTGCCACTCAGCTATTCCCAGTCCTTTTAAAAAAATTTTTTAATATATTTTTATTGGCATATAACTGCTTCACAATACTGCACTAGCCTCTGTCCCACAGCAAAGTGAATCAGCCATATGCATACATACATCCCCATATCCCCTTCCTCTTGAGTTTCCCTGCCACCCTCCCTATCCCACCACTCTAGTTCATCGCAAAGCTCCGAGCTGATCTCCCTGTGCTATGCGGCTGCTTCCCACTAGCTATCTATTTTACATTTGGTAGTGTATATATGTCAATGCTACTCTCACTTCGCCCAGCTTCCCCCTCCCTTCTGTGTCCTCAAGTCCATTCTATATGTCTACGTCTTTATTCCTGCCCTGCCACTGGGTTCATCAGTACATTTTTTTTTTTTTTAGATTCCATATATATGCGTTAGCATACAGTATTTTTCTCTTTCTGACTTACTTCACTCTGTATGACAGACTCTAGGTCCGTCTACCTCACTACAGATAACTCAGTTTCGTTTCATTTTATGGCTGAATAATATTCCATTGTATATATGTGCCACGTCTTCTTTATCTATTCATCTGTTGATGGACATTTAGGTTGCTTCCATGTCCCGGCTATTGTAAATAGAGCTGCAATAAACATTTTGGTACATGACTCTTTTTGACTTATGGTTTTCTCATGGTATATGCCCAGTAGTGAGATTGCTGGGTCATATGGTAGTTCTATTTTTAGTTTTTTAAGGAACCTCCATACTGTTCTCCATAGTGGCTGTATCAACTTACATTCCCACCAGTAGTGCAAGAAGGTTCCCTTTTCCCCACACCCTCTCCAGCATTTATTGTTTGTAGAGTTTTTGATGACGCCACCCATTTTTTAATTGGATTGTTTGTTTTTTTGATATTGAGCTCTATGAGTTGTTTGTATATTTTGGAGATTAATCCTTTGTCCATTGTTTCATTTGCAAATATTTTCTCCCATCCTGAGGGTTGCCTTTTGGTCTTGTTTATGGTTTCCTTTGCTGTGCAAAAGCTTTTAAGTATAATTAGGTCCCATTTGTTTATTTTTGTTTTTATTTTCATTACTCTAGGAGGTGGGTCAAAAAGATCTTGCTGTGGTTTAGTTCAAGGAGTGCTTTTCCTATGTTTTCCTCTAAGAGTTTTATAGTATCTGGTCTTACATTTAGGTCTTTAATCCATTTGGATTTATTTTTGTGTATGGTGTTAGGTAATGTTCTAATTTCATTCTTTTGCATGTAGCTGTTCAGTTTTCCCAGCACCACTTATTGAAGAGGCTGTCTTTTCTCCATTGTATATTCTTGCCTCCTTTGTCATAAATTAGGTAGCCGTATGTGCTTGGGTTTACCTCTGGGTTTTCTATTCTGTACCATTGATCTATATTTGTTTTTTGTGCCAGTACCATACGGTCTTGATTCCTGTATCTTTGTAGTATAGTTTGAAGTCAGGAAGCCTGATTCCTCCAGCTCAGTTTTTCTTTCTCAAGATTGCTTTGGCTATTTGGGATCTTTTGTGTTTCCACACGAACTGTAAAATGTTTTGTTCTGATTCTGTGAAGAATGCCATTGGTAATTTGATAGGGATTGCAATGAATCTGTAGCTTGCTTTGGGTAATATAGTCATTTTCACATTACTGATTGTTCCAATCAAAGAACATGGTATATTTCTCCATCTGTTTATGTGATCTTTGATTTCTTTCATCAGTGTTTTCTAGTTTTCTGAGTACAAGTCTTTCACCTCCTTAGGTAGATTTCATCCTAGGTATTTTATTCTTTTTGTTGCAATGTTAAATGGGATTGTTTCCTTAATTTCTCTTTCTGATTTTTTGTTATTAGTGTATAGGAATGCCAGAGATATCTGTGCATTAATTTTGTATCCTGCAACCTTACCAAATTCATTGATTAGTTCTAGTAGTTTTCTGGCAGCATCTTTAGGATTTTCTACGTAGAGTATCACGTCATATGCAAACAGTGACAGTTTTACTTCTTCTTTTCCAATTTTTATTCCTTTTATTTCTTTTTCTTCTCTGATTGCCATGGCTAGAATTTCCAAAACTATGTTGAATAAGAGTGGCGAGAGTGGGCATCCTTGTCTTGTTCCTGATTAGTGGAAATGGTTTCATTTTTTCACCATTGAGAATGATGTTGGCTGTGGGTTTGTCATATATGGCCTTTATTATGTTAAGGTAACTTCCCTCTATGCCTACTTTCTGGAGAGTTTTTATCATAAATGGCTGTTGAATTTTGTCGAAACCTTTTTCTGCATCTACTGGGATGATCATATGGTTTTTATTCCTTAATTTGTTATTGTGGTGTATCACATTAATTGATTTGCATATATTGAAGAATCCTTGCATCCATGGGATATATGTCACCTGATCATGGTGTATGATCCTTTTAATATGTTGTTGGATTCTGTTTGCTAGTATTTTGTTGAGGATTTTTGCATATATTTTCATCAGTGATATTGCTCTATAATTTTCTTTTTTGTGGTATCTTTTTCTGGTTTTGGTATCAGGGTAATGGTGACCTCATAGAATGAATTTGGGAGTGTTCTTCCCTCTGCAATTTTTTGGAAGGTTTTGAGAAGGGTCAGTGTTAGCTCTTCGCCAAATGTTTGATAGAATTCACCTGTGAAGCCATCTGATCCAGGACTTTTGCTTGTTGGAAGATTTTTAATTACAGTTTCTATTTCATTACTTGTGATAGGTCTGTTTATATTTTCTAATTCCTCCTGGTTCAGTCTTGGAAAATGTACCTTTTCCAAGAATTTGTCCATTTCTTCATGGTTGTCCATTTTATTGGCTTAGAGTTGTTTGTAGTAGTCTCTTATAATCCTTTGTATTTCTGCAGTGTCAGTTGTGATTTCTCCTTTTTCATTTCTAATTTATTGATTTGCATCCTCTCCCTTTTTTTCTTGATGAGTCTGGTTAAAGGTTTATCAATTTTGTTTATCTTCTCAAAGCACCAGCTTTTAGTTTTATTGATCTTTGCTACTGTTTTCTTCATTCCAATTTCATTTATTTCTGCTCTGAACTTTATGATTTCTTTTCTTCTACTGCCTTTGGGTTTTCTTTGTTATTCTTTCTCTAGTTGCTTTAGGTGTAGCGTTAGATTGTTTGAGTTATTTCTTGTTTCTTGAGGTGAGATGAATTGCTATAAACTTCCCTCTTAGAACTCCTTTTGCTGCTTCCCATAGGTTTTGGATCATCGTGTTTTTGTCGTCATTTGTTTCTATGTATTTTTTAAATTTCTTCTTTGATTTCTTCAGTGATCTCTTGGTTACTTAGTAGTGCACTGTTTCGCCTCCATATATCTGTGTTTTTCACAGTTTTTTTTTTTCCTGTAATCGATTTCCAATCTCATAGCGTTGTGGTCAGAAAAGATACTTGATACAATTTCAATTTTCTTAAATTTACCAATGCTTGATTTGTGACCCAAGATGTGATCTATCCTGAGAATGTTCCAGGCGTACTTGAGAAGAGAGTGTATTCTGCCACTTTCAGGTGGAATGTTCTATAAAAATCAATTAAATCTATCTGGTCTATTGTGTAATTTAAAGCTTGTGTTTCCTTATTTGTTTTCTCTTTGGATGATCTGTCCATTGGTGTAAGTGGGGAAGTCCCCTACTATTATTGTGTTACTGTCGATTTCCCCTTTCATGATTGTTAGCATCTGCCTTATGTATTGAGGTGCTCCTATGCTGGGTGTATAAACATTTATAATTGTTATATCGTCTTCTTGGATTGATCCGTTGATCATTATGTAGTGTCCTTCCTTATCTCTTATAATTGTCTTTATTTTAAAGTCTATTTTATCTGATATAAGCATTGCTATTCAGCTTTCTTTTGATTTCCATTTGCATGGAATATCTTTTTCCATGCCTTCACTTTCAATCTATCTGTATACCTAGGTCTGAAGTAGACAGCATATATATGGGTCTTGTTTATGTATCCATTCAACCAGTCTGTGTCTTTTGGTTGGGGCATTTAATCCATTTACGTTTAAGGTTATTACTGATATGTTTGCTCCTATTACCATTTTCTTAATTGTTCTGGGTTTGCTTTTGTGGGTCTTTTCCTTCTCTGTGTTTCCCACCTAGAGAAGTTCCTTTAGCATTTGTTGTAAAGCTGGTTTGGTGGTGCTGAATTCTCTTAGCTTTTGCTTGTTTGAAAAGCTGTTTATTTCCCCATTGAATCTGAATGATATCTTTGCTGGGTAGAGTAATCTTGGTTGTAGGTTTTTCTCTTTCATCACTTTAAGTATATCCTGATACTCCCTTCTGGACTGCAGAGTTTCTGCTGAAAACTCAGCTGATAACCTTATGGGGTTTCCTTTGTATGTTATTTTTTGTTTTTCCCTTGCTGCTTTTAATATTTTTTTGTTTGTACTTAATTTTTGATAGTTTGATTAATATGTGTCTCGGCACATTTCTCTTTGGGTTTATCCTCTATGGGACTCTTTGCACTTCCTGGACTTGATTGACTATTTCCTTTCCAATGTTAGGGAAGTTTTTGATTATAATCTCTTCAAATATTTTCTCAGACCCTTTGTTTTTCTCTTCTTCTTCTGGGACCCCTATAATTCGAATGTTGTTGCGTTTAGTGTTGTCCCAGATGACTCTGAGATTGTCTTCACTTCTTTTCATTCTTTTTTCTTTATTCAGCTCCTTGACGGTTATTTCCACTATTTTATCTTCCAGGTCACTTCTCCATTCTTCTGCCTCAGTTATTCTGTTATTGATTCCTTCTAGTGTATTTTTTTCATTTAAGTTATTGTGTTGTTCATCTCTGTTTGTTGGTTCTTTAGTTCTAGATCTTTGTTAAACAGTTCTTGTATTTTCTCAATCTATGCTTCCATTCTATTTCCAAGATTCTGGATCATCTTTACTATCATTACTCTGAATTCTTTTTCAGATAGATTGCTTATTTGCTCTTCATTTAT
The DNA here is from genome assembly GCF_005190385.1 of Monodon monoceros. Taxonomy (NCBI): domain Eukaryota; kingdom Metazoa; phylum Chordata; class Mammalia; order Artiodactyla; family Monodontidae; genus Monodon; species Monodon monoceros. Next base: position 48,008,136 of record NW_021703775.1, read on the forward strand.
TTGGTCTTGTAGGTTTTTACCTTGCTCCTTCATCTGTGACTTTTTTTGCCATCTCATATATATATATATATTTTTTTTTTTTTCATGAGTGGGATCGTGTTCCTGTCTTACTAGTTGTTTGGCCTGAGGCTTCTAACACTGAAGTTTGTAGGCTGTTGGGTAGAGCTGGGCCTTGGTGCTGAGATAAGCACCTCTGGGAGACCTCACTCTGAGGAATATTCCCTGGGGTCTGAGTTTCTCTTTTAGTTCAGTGGTTTGGATTCAGAAATCCCATCGCAGGAGCTTTGTCCTGAGCCCCAGCTCATGAACCAAGATCCTGCTAGCCATGTGGGGTGGCAAAAAAAAAAAAAAAAAAAAAAAGGAGAAAGGGAAGAACAATAGCAAAGCAAAGAATAAAGTTAGACTAGGAAACTAATAGATATGTTAGAAAGAATATAAAAATATAGATGAAACAACAACCAGAAGGTAAAACAGAACCACAATAGTAAAAAAGAGGGGGAAAAAAATGTGGAAAAGACCTTGGCTGTGGAGGGCAGGGCCTAAGCAAGGGTGGGGTTTGGGCAGTGGGCGAGGCCTATGCTTAGGACCCACAGGGCTGGAAAAGGCCCTGGGGGGTGTGAGGGTGGGGCTTAGGCTCAATGGAACAGAAGGGACCCAGGTGTGCCTCCTGCCTCTGGTCTCAGAGGGGGGCAGTCCCCACCTAGGAGCCCAGCATGCTTCCTGGGCTCAAGTGTGTGGGGCAAACGCCCCCTGCTCCTCTCCCACTCCTCTGGTCCTGGAAGGCCCCTGCTGCCTGCCTCTCCTGCTCACCCTCAACCTCCTTCCTATGTCCCCAGGACCCACGTGTCCTGGAGGGGGCTTTGGAGGGTGGGAGACCCAACCTGGGAGCTCAGCAGGCTTCCTGGGCTTGAGTGGGCCAGGGATATGCTAGCTGTGCTCCCCCCGATCTGAGCCCCCAAGGGTCCCTCCAAGCGTGGGAACCCCTCCCCCCCTAGGCACCCCTCAGGGGTGCCAGTCCTGTCTGGCCTCCACTTCTCCTCCCCCCTCAGTCACCCCCTGTCCTACCAGTTCGCCTGGTGGTTCCTCCTGTCACCTTGGGTGTAGAGGTCCCCCATCAGCGTCCTGCAGGTGCCCTAGTTGTGGGGAGATGTGAACTCCATGTCTTCCCACACTGCCATCTTGACTCCTATACCCTTTAACTTACTCCTGACTCCGAAAAACTGACCTGGACTTTCCTCTCCAGATTCACTCATTCTTCTGCTAACATGTGAAGGTGACTATGGCTTGTTCAACAAGGGCCTCTTTTAGCAGGGACAAGGGAGGTTGCTGGATAAATCTTCATGGTATGTAGTCTGCACAGTTGGAAACAAATAGTCAACTTGGCCTTTCAGCTTATAGAAATCAGAACACAATCTTCCCAGCCACATATGTTTTTGCACTGTTGCAATAACATCACATGCTTCTTTGCACGGTTGGGTGATAATCCCAAAAGAGAACCAGCTTCTTGGAGACAGAGATTAATTTTTTTCCTTTATATGTCTCATTGACTATGTTACTGGGACTTGACATTCTATTAGACGTTCATTAGTATTGTTGATGGTTTTGCCCTGGTTAAAAGGCAGTTCCCCTTGGAATACCTTATCTAACCTTTTATATTAATTAACATTATCCAACATGACAGTTAACTAAAGACAGTTTAGAGTTTACACAGAGAAGTTTCTTTTAGAAGAAGGCATACCCAATGGGGTGGCAGATGGGAGAGATCTGACTGGTTATCCAGGGAACAGCAGAAGGGAGGAAATCAGGCCCAAGTTGGAAAATGCCACTAATAAGGAAAATGGGAAGGAAATCAGCAATATTATCATACTGCTGAAGGAGGGCTCTGTATGGAAAAATCTAACTGGGGGTCTCACGTGGGTAGAGACAGACATTGGTTTTCTAGGGTTTTGTCTATTTAAGAACATCCTCAGATCTAATTTTTCTGCCACCTGACCAGAATCAGTTCTATTATTTACAGTTTTCTTGTTTAAAATAAATGTAATCTATAAACATCTGAACTTGCATAAAAGTTACAAAAAGGTATATTATTCACTTTGTGAAATAAGTATTTGTCTTTGCAAGATTTACAATAGGTCTCCTCTAAAATATACACTCATCTGTTACAATTTCAGATGCATCTCCATGTGATTACAAGATTTTCCAAAACCACAAATGTGACTTAAACAAACCCTAAGTGCAAAATATATAATGCCACTTGTAAGTATGTATATATTTTAAGTATGTTAACATACACAAACTCCAAACAACATATAAGTGTACACATTCACACATGTACGCTTACACACGTGCACAAATTCATGCCAACCGCTTCTCTTTAGGTTTTAATTAAAGTGCCAATCCCAAAGATTAATGATTTTCAGGAATAGGCACTGAAAAAAGAAATAAAAGGGCCAGTGGCATTTTGATAGATGACAGTGTGACAGGGATGCATGGCCCAAGTTTTACTAGAATAAATCATCTTCATGCTAGTATTTACCCTTGACTCCATTTCCCTACCAAATTGGTTCTGGGAGGAATGCTTGCTTAGGCAGAGGTCAGATGCAAGGAATAGAGACCCATCATCTCCAAAATCTTCCTTGATCCTAAGTAAAGCAATAAGAACCAAAGACTTATCCATCATTAATAATTAAACATTTAACGAACTGGCTCAAAGTCTTAGTTTTCCTTTCTAGCTCTTGTCCTCACTATGGACACCCAAGCCAAGGGAGTATGTTAAACCAATGAGAACAGATCACATCTGGGGGAAAAGACAAAGGAGATGCATCCTTCAAAAAGCACATTTCATTTTTAGATTTCAATTCTTCTTCCACCGCCAGTGTTGTTACACAGAGTCTGCCATTGCTGCTGGCTAGGACCTTGCCTCACATCTCCAATCCTCTCTTTGAGGGAAGATTCACCCTCTGATGAAACCAGCCACAATTTAGAAACCTTCATTTCCTGGGCAGAGCCTTCCAGCCACACTAAATTCATCTGGGTGAAGGAAACTTAAGTGATTTGGAGGATTTTGTACATGATATTCCCCTAAATGTATAACCCATACTAAAGAGATTTATTTGGACGGAATGAGAAATGACCTTAAACTCTGTCTTTCACTTGCATCAAACCCCAAACAAAGTTGCCAAGTTTACAAATGTTTATCCATTATTTTCCTCCTTTCTCCTCACTTGGTGGGTATACCCACCTCTACCTTCTCATTGGTGATGAAGCAAATAATTCAGCAATTTTAAGAGATATGGATTAGAGTTTTTCCCCCTTACCATTTTGCTGATTAGGAAGCACAGACTGCCCATGAATTTCAGATAGGCATCCAAACTTTTATTGGAACCAAGTAGCAACATTTGAATTTCACCCACACTAATTGTAATGAATCTCATGTTTTGTACATTCAGTACCATGTAACATGACAGTGCACACATTTATTGAATAGAACCATCCTCATTCACTTCCCCCATATGTATAAATACTAATGTTATCTTAGTAACTGTTGACAGTTAAATCTTCTTGCTCCTTTGCCTGTACATTGCAAATAATAAGATTTTGAAATCTTCTAAGACAAGTAGAATTTTTTGACTCTTACCATTAAAAAAAACCAAACAGACACTAGATAGACTTGTTCTCAATAAACAACCCTCACAATCTTCCAATGAATATATGCCAACCTAAACAGCTGGCATCAGCCTCCTCTCATTTCTATTTTTTTTTTTTTTTTTTTTTGCGGTACGCGGGCCTCTCACTGCTGTGGCCTTTCCCGTTGCGGAGCACAGGCTCCGGATGCGCAGGCTCAGAGGCCATGGCTCACGGGCCCAGCCGCTCCGTGGCATGTGGGATCTTCCCAGACCGGGACACGAACCCGTGTCCCCTGCATCGGCAGGCGGACTCTCAACCACTGCGCCACCAGGGAAGCCCTCATTTCTATTTTTATAATTATGAGTTAGGTAACAGGAATTTTTGTGTAAATACTCAAACTCAGTGGAAACCGTAGATATTCTGGACTGTTCCTCTCATGCTTCCATTTAAGATTTACTTTCATCAAATGTGAAATGTTATTATCAGCATCACCATTATCTAATGGTATAAATGACTCAAGATGTCTTGCATTGCATCCAGATCTAAAGATAAAGAAATAAATCATGGAATAATTATTATGCTGACTCTTAAAATAGTCTTGCGGCTCCTCCTAAACTCTTTTAGATTAAATTAACTTGAAACCAATACTTGAAGAAAATGGATATTGACAACATAAGGTATTATGATCCTCATAGCATCAGTATAGTTCAATAGATATATATTACCAACGACCACAGGATGATATGAAATCAAGCTGTGCACGAAGCCACAAATGGGCTTATAGAAGAACATGAAGCTGATCCTTGACTTGAGAACTCCTTGCTTTCTGAGATTTTCCCAGTATCAGTTCATATTTCTAAGGATTCCTGCTATGCAGTTCTATTTCTCTGCTTTGTAAGTGCCATAGTCACAGTGACACGCCAAAACGTCAGGCAGAACATCGATTCATCACTAGGAAAAAATATCACTAATACTTGTGATTTTGATATGAAGAACTTGCTCATGAAGTCATGTCTATTCACTTTAATGTGACATTTTTTGTGCTGTTCAACATGTGATGATGCTTCAAGTTGGCTTCTAGCTGTCTGTCCAAAGGATGATATTGTATTCATTCAGGTTGTTTATCCCCAGGACACTCATTCCTCCAAGGGACCAAGTCAGATCTGCAGAATGTGCTCTCATGCTTCTACTTACTACAACGGGTCAATTTGCTGCAAAGTCCCTCAGAGCCCTAAACAAGGTAAGGCAGTGTTAAAAACAATTCTCCAAAGGGCTGCACCTGGGGAAAATTGTAGAAAGTGTTGTTTCTACTTAATACTTTCATTTCCCTTTAGTTTTTCCCCCCACTGTCCTAATACCAAGTATCAGTCTGGCATTGAACAGGCTTCCAACTACTTTTTAACAAGGGTTTCGTTTGAGGCAATGGTTTCCAAACTTGTCTGTTCAGTGGAATCACCTAGAGAGCTTTTAAAAAAAATGCAGATTTCCAACCTCAGAGATTCTGATTCAGTAAGATTCAACTGTGGGAAGTTTTATCCCTCCCTTCTTATTATGAGAACTTGGTAATCCAAAAATTTGTCAAGATCCAAGGAAAGGAATCCCTAATTGTAACCATCTTGTAGGAAACCCTAATTGTAGAGTCTTGTGATAAAAAATCATTTTATAATATTTATAACAGTGTATTTAATATCATGCCTCATCCATGACCTGACCAATGATATCTGGATATTCAGAATTTTTCCAGATCCCTTTTCTAGCTTTTCTATTTGTGAATCTTTGCAGTAGAGCTTCTTATATGAGGAAGGCCATTTGCAAGGATATTGAGAGCAACTGCTCTCATTTAAGATTTCTTGTGTTTAAAAATGTTGATTTTGCCACTTGCTACCTCTTTAAGCCTCAATTAAAATGAAACAGCAATATCTACCCAAAGGATTGTTGAGAGAATTAATTGACATAATAAGTGTGCCACAATGTCTGATACATAGGAAGCACTCCATACATGTAGGTTATTGTAACAATTGTAGTTTAACGACATTGGAATCTTAAATTTTAGATTTTTTTTTTTTTTTTTTTTTGCGGTATGCGGGCCTGTCACTGCTGTGGCCTCTCCCGTTGCGGAGCTCAGGCTCCGGACGCGCAGGCTCAATGGCCATGGCTCATGGGCCCAGCCGCTCCGCGGCACGTGGGATCTTCCCGGACCGGGGCACGAACCCATGTCCCCTGCATCGGCAGGCGGACTCTCAACCACTGCGCCACCAGGGAAGCCCTAAACTTTAGATTTTACTTTCTGTAATTCTTCACTGCCTCTGATTATTGGAGTGTAGAAAAGGTATTTCCCAAGCAGGGAAAACCAGGAGGAGTATTCCGAGAACAGAGAGGAAATAACGAATGGTGGAATATAAATAAGTATTGTAGAGAGGGGGAAAACGTTCCTAATGGAAGAAAAAACGAGCCAAGTTGAGATTATTTAAAGTGTACAGAAGAAAATGAAGAGTATAATCCCCAGCACTTCACCATTCACCCCATTCCTGGACAGGTTAGGTTCATTGGGGTTTTGACACTTGAATTTCTCATAATGTCAGCCACCTGGTGTCCAAGGCTTCTGCTGTTTTTACACTTCTCGACAAACCCCTGCAATTTTCCCATTGTTCTTCTTTTTATAAATGGAACAAGAGTGCAATTATGAAATACGTCAGTCACTTCTCTGATACAAGTATCTTAATTTCTTATTCTGGACTATAATGTTCTAATTTTCTCCTCATCTGATCTCTTGAATTATAGCATAAAATACATTTGGGGCCATCGTATTCAGAATACCTTCTCACATTTATTATCTAAGATTCTCTTTGCATTTCTAAAGCTTCCTTTATCTGTTTTACCATCTTCTTGTAATCTACCTACTGTTCAGTTCTTAATTTTAAAAAGTTGCTCTTGTGAGGTTGAATGGCTGCTTTTGAAAGCAGTAAGTAAGATTCTTTTCAGATTTCATACTTATCTTGATGAGTGCTTACTTAGTAGATGATTCAAGAATTGAGGAAGTTAACGAGCTACTTTAGTTTCAGGGGAAACTGTTTGGGAGGGGGAAAGAGAGAAGACGCTGATGTGATACGGTCTTGTGAGTTTTTCTCCTTCAGTTATTTTCATTAAAAATGATAATTGCATGAAAACAAGATTTTTTTTCCCTTGAGGGCACACCTGCTCTTTCTGTGACACGACTTAAAGAGTGTCTTTTTGTGTGTGACATCTGTTATTTCCAGAGGAGTCTGGGATAATGTTTCTTACAGATAAAAAAAAAAGTCAGAGAGACAATAATTTTTCTAAGCTAAGGAAAAAAAAAGATAATCCTACAATCTTTATTTAGTTGCTTTGTTCAAAGATATTTCATTCATTCATGGAGGGGGTACTTTTCTAAGAAAATGGCTACTAGGTCAAATGAAATCAGTTATTGTTTCCACCAATGTAAATATAAAAGTGGTATGATCAGGACTCAGAGAGTTCAGAGAGGAGATTGCCTAAGATGACCAGAATTTTTGTCTATATAAATAGTTGAAGGTACATGACTCTTCATATGTTGTTTTTTCCTGTTTAATGGATAGAATATTAAAATACTTCTGTTGATATTTGCTATATGTTGAGAACTAAAAACCTCCTTCTCCAGTTTTTAACTTCATTTTAAAGACAACTATATTGTTTAAATAAAAGGAAAACATAACCTGGCTTGCAAAACAGCATCTCCACATTGTCACTAAGTAATTGTTCCAGTTGTGTGGGGATCAAAGTTCATTTTGGTTTCTTCTGGCTGGAAATAGGAATCTTATTTATTTCTTTTCCTTGATCCACTTTTTCTTTTCTTTTATTTCTTTAAACAAAATGTGGGGGAGGGGAGGAGCTCATTTTCTATAGTCTCCATCAGTTCTAGGATTTGAGGGTGCTATCCACCATTTCTATTTACTTGCTAACTTCTACACATAACTGTAGGTTCAGAAGTAGATCGTACAAGAAAATAAAGAGGAAAAGAAAACCAAGATTCATTACTTTTATACATGGTGGGGTAAAAGAGAAAAGGAAAATTACTAGATAACCTAGGGTCTATAATTACCTAACTATGTCATTTATCTGAGCCAGTGTTTCAGTTAGAGAAGTCAATTATAATATACATTTTGGATGTATATTATGGCCTGAGTCTCTTTTATGGGCATCTAGGATTTTGGCAGTTCACTCAACTCAGGGATTATCAATATTATTTACTCCAAAAATATCTGATGCTGTACCAGGCACTGTATCAATATATCCATGCATGGATATCATTCAGTATTTTATACTTCACACAAATCATCGGATTCAACTCTTTGTTTGGTAGGGATTAGGAAGAAGGAGATTATTTGGACTAGGTAATTAATTCACGGTAACATTTTATACAATGATTTAGTATATCAAAAGAGCCATGGTGTATGTTTTTCAAAATATGTAAATGATTTGGTGCATTCTGATAGTCCTTTAGTGCTTTTGACCATTTAAAATAAATTTTACTTCCTATGAGAAAAATAGGGTTATATTATTTCCTGCTTTTCCCTACTAAAGCTTGTTTTATGGTAGGTATGATATAATTTGAAGGTTGTAGGAAGGACTGCCATTTTTAAATTCCCCCCTCTTTGCCCCAAGAGTTCCCATAATATCTCAAATTTCACTTTTAGAGATTAATTTCTTTTAGTCTGGAAGGCTTTTGTGCTACAAGAGTTTTCTATTAAAATGCAAGTGCCCCTGGGAGAGGAAACATCGTAACCAGTAATGAACAACCTGAGGTTTCATGTAGCTTTAAGCTATGGCCAAGATCTAATTCTGCATAAAAATGATTTAAAAGTTGACTCCCTGTTACTGTTTTTCAAATATACTCAGATATTAACATTTTAATGCATAGAAAGAAGTATAATTTTCCCATTTACATTTTTTCTAGTCAATAAAGTAAGTAAAATAAATTGTCAGGATACACATTTTAAGATTAGATCAAAGAGCATGCAGGGAGCGGCAAGCATGGCAAACGAACCTGCGTGTGGCACCATAGAGGACCCGGAGAGCGAGTGGAACCCTCACGGTGTGTGAGGTGGCTGTGGTGAGAAGCAAGCCACCCAGGTGGTGCCACACTTCAGAGCACGTCATTTCCCACTTAATCTACCACTGATGAGCACTTAGAAAAAAAAAAAACCCACAACTAATCACCCAGCCATTATCACACCTCAAAAAGTTAAGAGCTAAACATACACACCTGTCCAAGGATTTGGAGAAGCTGAGAGAAGATCCAGGGAAAATTAGAGCAAGTTGCGGGCCCAGCTGCTACTTCATGTGAACAAGTTTGTGGGATCTTGGTTCCCAGGCTAGAGGTCGGGCCTGAGCACCTGTGGTGGGAGCTCCAAGTCCAAAGCACTGGAATAACAAAGAACCTCAGACTCCAGGGATTATTAATCGGAGTGAGGTCTCCCAGAGGGCCTCATCTCAGCACCAAGACATGGGTCTATCCAACTGCCTGCAAACTCCAGTGCTGGATGCCTCAGGCTAAACCACCAGTAAGACAGGAATACAGACCCACCCATCAAAAAACAAACAAACAAAAATCCAAAAAAACAAAAAAATATGTTACAGATGAAGGGGCAAGGTAAAAACGTACAAAACCAGATAAATGAACACAAATTAGGCAACCTACCTAAAAAAGAATTCAGAGTAATGATAGTAGAGATGATCCAAAATCTCAGAAACAGAATGGAGAAAATACAAGAAACATTTCACAAGGACCTAGAAGAACTAAAAAGCAAAAAAACAGGGATGAACGACACAATAAATGAAATTAAAAATACTCTAGAGGGCATCAATAGCAGAATAACTGAGGCAGAAGAACAGAAAAGTGACCAGGAAGATAAAATAGTAGAAATAACTGCAAGGGAGCAGAATAAAGAAAAAAGAATGCAAAGAATCCTGGACAGTCTCAGAGACTTCTGGAACAATATTAAACGCAACAACATTCAAATTACAGGGGTACGAGAAGAAGAAGAGAAAAAGAAAGGGTTTGTGAAAATATTTGAAGAGATTATAGTCAAAAACTGCCCTAACATGGGAAAGGAAATAGTCAATCAAGGCCAGGAAGCACAGAGTCCCATAAGGATAAACCCAAAGAGAAACATGCCGAGACACATATTAATCAAACTATCGAAAATTAAATACAAAGAAAAAATATTAAAAGCAGCAAGGGAAAAGCAACAAATAACATACAAGGGAACCCCCATAAAGTTAACAGCTGATCTTTGAGCGAAAACTCTGCAAGCCAGAAAGGAGTGGCAGGACATATTTAAAGTGATGAAAGGGAAAAACCTACAACCAAGATTACTCTACCCAGCAAGGATATCATTCAGATTTGATGGAGAAATTAAAACCTTTACAGACAAGCAAAAGTTAAGAGAATTCAGCACCACCAAACCAGCTTTACAACAAATGTTAAAGGAACTTCTCTAGGCAGGAAACACAAGAGAAGGAAAAGACCTACAAAAATAAACCCAAAACAATTAAGAAAACGGTAATAGAAACATAGATAACGATAATTACCTTAAATGTAAATGGATTAAATGCTCCAAGCAAAAGACATAGATTGGCTGAATGGATGCAAAAACAAGACCCATATACATGCTGTCTACAAGAGACCCACTTCAGACTTAGGAACACATACAGACTGAAAGTGAGGGGATGGAAAAAGATATTCCATGCAAATGGAAATCAAAAGAAAGCTGGAGTAGCAATTCTCATATCAGACAAAACAAACTTGAAAATAAAGACTATTACAAGAGACAAAGAAGGACACTACATAATGATCAAGGGTTCGATCCAAGAAGAAGATATAACAACTGTAAATATTTATGTACCCAACATAGGAGCACCTCAGTACATAAGGCAAATGCTAACAGCCATAAAAGTGGAAATCGACAGTAACACAATCATAGTAGGGGACTCTAACACCTCACTTTCACTAATGGACAGATCATCCAAGATGAAAATAAATAAGGAAAGACAAGCTTTAAATGATACATTAAACAAGATGTACTTAATTGATATTTATAGGACATTCTAACCCAAAACAACAGAATACACTTACTTCTCAAGTGCTCATGGAACAGTCTCCAGGATAGATCATATCGTGGGTCACAAATCAAGCCTTGGTAAATTTAAGAAAATTGAAATTGTATCAAGTATCTTTACCGACCACAACGCTATGAGACTAGATATTAATTACAGGAAAAAATCTGTAAGACATACAAACACAGGGAGGCTAAACAACACACTACTTAATAACCAAGAGATCACTGAATAAATTAAAGAGGAAATCAAAAAATACCTAGAAACAAATGACAATGAAAACACGACGACCCAAAACCTATGGGATGCAGCAAAAGCAGTTCTAAGAGGGGCGTTTATAGTAATATAATCCTACGTTAAGCAACAGGAAACACCTCAAATAAACAACTTAACCTTACACCTAAAGCAATTAGAGAAAGAAGAACAAAAACTCCCCAAACTGAGCAGAAGGAAAGAAATCATAAAGATCAGATCAGAAATAAATGAAAAAGAAATGAAGGAAACAATAGCAAAGATCAATGAAACTAAAAGCTGGTTCTATGAGAAGATAAACAAATTTGATAAACCATTAGCCAGATATTTCAAGAAAAAAAGGGAGATGACTCAAATCAATAGAATTAGAAATGAAAAAGGAGAAGTAACAACTGACACTGCAAAAGTACAAAAGATCATGAGAGATTACTACAGGCAACTCTATGCCAATAAAATGGACAACCTGGAAGAAATGGACAAATTCTTAGAAATGCACAACCTTCTGAGACTGAAAAAATGGAAAATATGAACAGACCAATCACAAGCACTGAAATTTAAACTGTGATTAAAAATCTTCCAACAAACAAAAGCTCAGGACCAGGTGGCTTCACAGGTGAATTCTATCAAACATTTAGAGAAGAGCTAATACGTATCCTTCGCAAACTTCCAAAATATAGCAAAGGGAGGAACACTCCCAAACTCATTCTACGAGGCCACCATCACTCTGAAACCAAAACCAGAAAAAGATGTCACAAAGAAAGAAAACTACAGGCCAATATCACTGATGAACATAGATGCAAAAATCCTCAACAAAATACTAGCAAACAGAATCCAAGAGCACATTAAAAGGATCATACACCCTGATCAAGTGGGGTTTATCCCCTGAATGCAAGGATGCTTCAATATATGCAAATCAATCGACATGATACAGCATATTAACAAATTGAAAGAGAAAAACCATAAGATCATCTCAGTAGATGCAGAGAAATCTTTCGACAAAATTCAGTACCCATTTATAATAATACCCTCCAGAAAGTAGGCACAGAGGGAACTTTCCTCAACGTAATAAAGGCCATATATGACATACCCACAGCCAACATAATCCTCAATGGTGAAAAACTGAAACCATTTCCACTAAGATCACGAACGAGACAAGGTTGCCCACTCTCACCACTATTATTCAACCTAACTTTGGAAGTTTTAGCCACAGCAATCAGAGAAGAAAAAGAATCCAAACTGGAAAAGAGGAAGTAAAGCTGTCTCTGTTTGCAGATGACATGATATGATACATAGAAAATCCTTAAGATGCTACCAGAAAACTACTAGAGCTAATCAATGAATTTGGTAAAGTAGCAGGATACAAAATTAATGCACAGAAATCTCTTGTATTCCTATACACTAGTGATGAAAAATCTGAAAGAGAAATTAAGAAAACACTCCCATTTACCACTGCAACAAAAAGAATAAAATATCTAGGAATAAACCTACCTAAGGAGACAAAAGACCTCTATGCAGAAAACTATGACACTGATGAAAGAAATTAAAGATGACACCAACAGATGGAGAGATATACCATGTTCTTGGATTGGAAGAATCAACACTGTGAAAATGACTCTACTACCCAAAGCAATCTACAGATTCAATGCAATCCCTATCAAACTACCACTGGCATTTTTACAGAATGAGAACAAAACATTTCACAATTTGTATGGAAACACAAAAGACCCCGAATAGCCAAAGCAATCCTGAGAAAGAAAAACAGAGCTGGAGGAATCAGGCTACCTGACTTCAGACTATACTACAAAGCTACAGTAATCAAGACAGTATGGTACTTGCACAAAAAGAGAAATATAGATCAATGGAACAGGATAGAAAGCCCAGAGATAAACCCATGCACATATGGTCACCTTATCTTTGATTAAGGAGGCAAGAATATACAGTGGAGAAAAGACAGCCTCTTCAATAAGTGGTGCTGGGGAAACTGGACAGCTACATGTAAAAGAGCAAAATTAGAACACTCCCTAACACCATACACAAAAATAAACTCAAAATGGATTAAATACCTACGTGTAAGGCCAGAAACCATCAAATTCTTAGAGGAAAACACAGGCAGAACACTCTATGACATAAATCACAGCAAGATCCTTTTTGACTCACCTCCTAGAAAAATGGAAATAAAAACAAAAATAAAGTAATGGGACATAATGAAACTTCAAAGCTTTTGCACAGCAAAGGAAGCCATAAACAAGATGAAAAGACAACCCTCAGAATGGGAGAAAATATTTGCAAATGAAGCAATGGACAAAGGATTAATCTCCAAAATTTACCAGCAGCTCATGCAGCTCAATATCAAAAAAACAAAAACCCAATCCAAAAATGGGCAGAACACCTAAATAGACATTTCTCCAAAGAAGATATACAGATTGCCAACAAACACATGAGAGGATGCTCAACATCGTTAATCATTAGAGAAATGCAAATCAAAACTACAACAAGGTATCAACTCACATGGGTCAGAATGGCCATCATCAAAAAATCTACAAACAATAAATGCTGGAGAGGGTTCAGAGAAAAGGGAACCCTCTTGCACTGTTGATGGGAACGTAAATTGGTACAGCCATTATGGAGAACAGTATGGAGGTTCCTTAAAAATCTAAGAATAGAACTACCATACGACCCAGCAATCCCACTACTGGGCATATACCCTGAGCAAACCATAATTCAAAAAGAGTCATATACCAAAATGTTCACTGCAGCTCTATTTACAATAGCCAGGACATGGAGGCAACCTAAGTGTCCATCAACAGATGAATGCATAAAGAAGATGTGGCAGATATATACAATGGAATAGTACTCAGCCATAACACGGAATGAAGCTGAGTTATTTGTAGTGAGGTGGATGGACCTAGAGACTGTCATACAGAGTGAAGTAAGTCAGAAAGAGAAAAACAAATATCGTATGCTAAGACATATATATGAAATCTAAAAAAAAAAAAAAAATGGTCATGAAGAGCCTAGGGGCAAGATGGGAATAAAGATGCAGACCTACTAGAGAATGGACTTGAGATACAGGGAGGAGGAAGGGTAAGCTGGGACAAAGTGAGAGAGTGGCATGTATATATATACACTACCATATGTAAAATAGATAGCTAGTGGGAAGCAGCCACATAGCACAGGGAGATCAGCTCAGTGCTTTGTGACCACCTAGAGGGGTGGGATAGGGAGGGTGGGAAGGAGGGAGACGCCAGAGGGAAGAGATATGGGGGCATATGTATATGTATATCTGATTCACTTTGTTATAAAGCAGAAACTAACACACCATTATAAAGTAATTATACTCCAATAAAGATGTTAAAAAGAAAAAGAAAAACGGAGCTGGAAGAATCAGGCTCCCTGATTTGAGACTATACTACAAAGCTACAGTAATCAAGACAGTATGGTACTGGTACAAAAAGAGAAATATAGATCAATGGAACAGAATAGACAGCCCAGAGATAAACCCATGCACCTATGTTCACCTTATCTTTGATAAAGGAGGCAAGAGTATACAGTGGAGAAAAATAGCCTCTTCAGTAAGTAGTGCTGGGAAAACTGGACAGCTACATATAACAGAATGAAATTAGAACACTCCCTAACACCATAAACAAAAATAAACTCAAAATGGATTAAAGACCTAAATGTAAGGCCAGACACTATTAAACTCTTAGAGGAAAACATAGGCAGAACAGTCTATGACATAAATCACAGCAAGATCCTTTTTGACCCACGTCCTACAGAAATGGCAATAAAGGCAAAAATAAGCAAATGGGACTTAATGAAATTTCAAAGCTTTTGTACAGCAAAGAAAACTGTAAACAAGATGAAAAGACAACCCTCAGAATGGGAGAAAATATTTGCAAATGAAGCCACTGACAAAGGATTCATCTCCAAAATATACAAGCAGTTCATGCAGCTAAATATCAAAGAAAGAAAAAACCCAATCCATAAATGGGCAGAAGACCTAAATAGACATTTCTCCAAAGAAGACCTACAGATGGCCAAGAGATACATGAAAGGATGCTCAACATCACTAATCATTACAGAAATGCAAATCAAAACTACAATGAGGTATCTCCTCACACCAGTCAAGAATGGCCATCATCAAAAATCCACAAACAATAAATGGCGGAGAGGGTGTGGAGAAAAGGGAACCCTCTTGCACTTTTGGTGGGAAAGTAAATTGATACAGCCACTATGGAGAACAGTATGGAGGTTCCTTAAAAAACTACAAATAGAACTACCATATGACCCAGCAATCCCACTACTGGGCATATATCCTGAGAAAACCATAATTCAAAAAGACACATGCTCCCCAATGTTCATTGCAGCACTACTTACAATAGCCAGGAGATGGAAACAACCTAAGTGTCCATCATCAGATGAATGGATAAAGAAGATGTGGCACATATATATATACAATGGAATATTACTCAGCCATAAAAAGAAACGAAACTGAGTTATTTGTAATGAGGTGGATGGACCTAGAGTCTGTCATACAGAGTGAAGTAAGTCAGAAAGAGAAAGACAAATACCGTATGCTAACACATATATATGGAATCTAAGAAAAAAAAATGTCATGAAGAACCTAGCGGTGAGACAGGAATAAAGACACAGACCTACTAGAGAATGGACTTGAGGACACAGGGAGGGGGAAGGGTAAGCTGGGATGAAGTGAGAGAGTAGCAGTGACATATATACAGTACCAAATGTAAAATAGATAGCTAGTGGGAAGCAGCCGCATAGCACAGGGAAATCAGCTAGGTGCTTTGTGACCACCTAGAGGGGTGGGATATGGAGGGTGGGAGGGAGACGCAAGAGGAAGGTGATATGGGGATATATGTATGCATGTAGCTGATTCACTTTGTTATACAGTAGAAACTAACACAACATTCTAAAGCAATTATACTCCAATAAAGATGTTAAGGAAAGAAACGATTAAATCAAAATGAAGCGTGGGTCAAAAAAAGTTCTCTACATTGTCAAATCTGATTTTAAAAGTATGAATTTGAGTTATCCTTTGATATGGAATCTTTATGCCTTTCTTGAGATTTTATTGACAAAAAAATAAGTTATATATATATAAAAGAAAGTTACTGGTATATTAGTTCAATTTAATAATAGTTCATTATGAAAGGCTAATGTTGAAAACAACCATTTGTTTTTAAAAATATCACATTTTATGTGGTTGAAGAACATTTTTCAAATCTGAATTTGAATTTATAAATATGCTGAACAATTACAATTATACTCAGCAAATTCAGTTCAACTTAAAGAACAACAAAAAAAGGCTTGCTTCACAACAGATGGAAAATAAGAAAATCTAAGCTATTGTAAAAGAGTCCTGAGACATAAAAAGCAGATGGACTGGGCCTGATGAAACTGGGTAGACCATAGCATACAGCATGAGCAGATGAAAATCATCATGAAGATAATCACAGACACAGGGGAATATTAAATACAAAGTGAACACATGAAATAAAACAAAACAGAACAAAACAAAACAAAATGGATTCCTGGAGCAATGCATCAGAGCTATTTATTAAAGAACTATATTAAAATATCTGTGCTAGTTGGTCTCTCTCTCTACACACACACACACACACACACACACACACACACACACACTATGGCCTGCAGAAGAATCTTATCCCAGGCTAAAATCCAAAAAGTGAAGAAACTATGCTGTCTGGGGAGGGCTCAGTGTTAATCTGAGGGCTTACATAAAATTCCTGTGAGAGTGAGAAAAGACTGAGAAGAGAGAAGAAAAAAGAGGTAGCGAAAGGCAGCTCTACTGAGGAGAAAAACATACTAAATTTCTTTGCTACTAGAATAAATCTCTTCTTATTTGGCAATGGGGAGATCTAAAACTGAAGAAACTCCATGACTGTGCAGCTAAAAAGTAGCCTGTTAGTTGAAACAAAATGTCTACACACCCAGAACCTAATTGAGCCCTTTCATTCAGGTAGGAGTCAGTGGAAGAAAAGAATGGAAGAGCTTCAGGGAAACCCCATGCCACCTGACTCCATTAATCCAGTTCATGCATTAACATGAACAAACCAACAAGGACCACCACTCATTTGAGAAAAACCAACACCATGAAATAATAAGAACAAAGTGAACACATAGAAAGGCTGATCCTGGAAGAAACAGAGATAATTGCGATGTCAATGGAAGACTTTAGAAACAATTCTATGGATCCTCAGTGAAATTAGAGAAGGTAATATATAAATAATATAAATTCAGCATGCTATGACAAAATAACAGAAAACAAGAAAAAGCAATTAAATATAAACGTGTATTTATAACTGAACCAACTCATTAGAATGATCACTGTTGAAGACAAAATGTGTGATCCAGAAGCAAACATGAGTCGAACAGAGAAGAGACAAAACATGAGAGAAAAATGCAGAAACTAGGAGTGCGTATTCAAGATGTAAGTAATGTTTCTTATAGAAGTTCCAGATTAAGGGAACAGAGGCAATGATGATAAAGAAATTATGAAAGGAACAATAGACCAAAATATCCTGAAATTGAGGTTAGGGATAAGATCTCAATTTTAAAAGGTCCACTAGACCTTCAGCAAGATAAATAAGAGTGTACATGTATATTTTAATACACACACACAAAGACACACACAGCGTCACCAAGAAAATCCTAAAAGGAAGTCATCAGAAAAGACAAAAGTCTTACTCAGGGCTTAAAGAATGGATGTGATGTAGGTAGGTAAAGAATAGAAAGAAGAGAGAAGTGGATGAAGATGGGGGTGAAGAGGGGCAGAGACAATTAGAATGAGGACTCAGATGCTGATATTCTTCCATTACCAAATTTTAAATTTAAAATATTTAAGGAAATGGTAATCTAGGCAAGTCAGTTAAATATCCCAAGTGTTCTTTATTTTTTTAGTAATTTGTTTATTTATTTATTTATTTTTTGCTGTGTTGGGTCTTTGTTTCTGTGCGAGGGCTTTCTCTAGTTGTGGCAAGCAAGGGCCACTCTTCATCGAGGTGCGCGGGCCTCTCACTGTCGAGGCCTCTCTTGTTGCGGAGCACAGGCTCCAGACGCGCAGGCTCAGTAGTTGTGGCTCACGGGCCTAGTTGCTCCGCGGCATGTGGGATCCTCCCAGACCAGGGCTCGAACCCGTGTCCCCTGCATTAGCAGGCAGATGCTCAACCACTGCATCACCAGGGAAGCCCCCAAGTGTTCTTAATGACTAGTCCTTGCTCACTTGAAATGGGAAAGAAATGAGTTCATATCTTTTTTATTTTCTGACCTTATCACATACTCAGCAAACTTTTATTTTTGGATGGACAAAGCCAGTTTTGAAAAATACATGAAAGGCCACTTTGGGGATTGGAGTTCTAATGTTGGCCCAGTATGTTCATCTTGTTTTGAATCATAGTATAATGAATAATTCTGGTGGTAATGACTGAACCTCCGTATTTATAGAAAACTGACATTTCTTGAACATGAAATTGTTCCTGTTTCTATGTAAATGAAGCTCTGCATTTAGGTGCAATGGCTTCTGTTCATTTTGCTTGCTCTGTCTTATTTAAATCAATTTTCACCCTATACCATCATCATTTTCACCCTATACCACCCTCACCCTCCAAACTGCCATACATTCTCTTTAGGGTCTTTGTTCCTGCCCGAAGAATGTTTTCCTTCCCTTATGTCTCTCACCCAATGTGCTTATTTTGTACTTACTGGATTATACAATTATAAATATCTTATAATCATATAAACTTGGTATATCAAACTAAAATAAAGTGAGATATATGTATGTATTTTATCTTTCTCCTCTCCTACTCATACACAACATATGCATTTGGAACATTTCCCTTCTTGACATGGGTCTTGCCAGTGTTTTCTGCTTCTGGCAGAATATAAAAATCTGACAGGGAACAGGCCACCTCTCCTTTTAGGGTAATTTCTGTCTGAATCAGTACGGGCTGCCATATCAAAGTACCATAGACTGTGTGGCTTTAACAACAGAAATTTGTTTTCTCCCAGTTCTGGAGGCTAGGAAGTCCAAGATCAAGGTGAGGGCAGATAAGGTTTCTGGTGAAAGTTCTCTTCTTGGCTTGTAGATGGCTGCTTTCTTACTGTGTATTAACATGGACTTTCTTGGTGCATGCACGTGCATGCTGGCTGCTTCTTAGTTCAGCAATCCTATGGGATTAGGACCCCACCCGTAGGACCTCATTTAACCTTAATTACCTTCTAAAAGCCCTGTCTCCAAATACACTCACATTGAAGATTAGGGCTTGAATATATGAATTTGGGGGGAAAACAGTTCAGTCCATGGCAATTTCTTTCTATGGAACAAAGTGCTGTGCCTCACAAATATGGGGATTTTTCAAGTAAGTTTTGAACATTTTGATTTTATACAGAATCAGATATCTCTGGAAGGAAGAGGCCAATTCAATTCAAATCCCCATTTTTTTCTCTGAAGATTCCCAAAACTCCTGTCTGAGATTATTTTATTTTCTTATTCTAATTATTTTGTTAGTATTTTGATTATATCTGCCATTTTGTGACTGTAGTTCCGAGCCACATTTTACCTGTACTCTCTTATTGAGACGTTAATCATGTCCTGTCTTATGACTGTTGTACTGCACCGTGAACTGCTTTTTAATCTCTTATTCTGATTATTTTTTTCATATGTTTCTTTCTTTTCAATAGGGTTCTAAGCCACTTATAGACAACATGGCATCCGATACTGCCACATAATTCCCTTATATATTTTCCAGATATAGTAATGTTTGGCATGAAGGTGTTTTCTTTCTTCCTTTTCTTTCTTTTTGCTTGCTTTAATCCACATGCACCTAATTAATGCTCATATACCCAATTAAAAGAAAATTAAGTGAAAAGATTTGAGAGAAAATAGAGGTGGCAATAATTTTTAAGATACTTGTTATCTTTAAAGGACTAATAAGTGAGAAGAAAAATATAATTCATTCTTATAATCTCCTAGTACAGTGTTTTGCAAATTGGTATTTTGTGGAACACTTCATGGGCAGGGTTTCCTGAAGCAAATGCTTAGAATGGAGTTTAGCATTCAGGGTACTTATTAAGAACCAATATCTGTGAATAGAAGTGGAAGCATCAGAATGGGCAGAGGAAGAAGGTGCATTGCGATTCACATCCAACAAAGCCTCAATTTACGCTGGAGGAGGTCTGCAGTTAACACAGCCCATCAGGGTTGTCCTGCATTTGCCTGAATCAGCCAGGCCTTTATATCTCTGCTTCTTTCCCTCACTGCATAGGGGCTGCACTTTAAGGAGAAATCTTTGGAATAAGTAGCATTTTGCGGCTGAGGCAAACCCTGAAGGAGTTGATAGCTGGGGCAAGAAGTTCTTTCTTGAAAGGACATCTGGGCAGCACATCCCCGTGTCTCTCACCGTCTACCCCTTGATGCGGCTCAGATCCACTCCACATTTGTTCAGGAAGAATCTCCTCCGGTACTCGAGTGGGAAGTACTCAGTCTGGGTGAAACTTTGAAGAGGAAAGTTCGTGGGACATACTGCAGCCCCCACCACTGTAGACGCTCTCAAAACCACTGTATACATTCTCAAGACTACAAGGGATGCTCATTTTTCCTTCTTCTACTAACTGTTGTAAACCTCCTCACCTTCAGCCACCATGTCTTCTAAGCTTCACACATCATTCCAATTCTCTATCAGGAAAGCAGCTTCTGGATGGTATAGCATGTGGTTCTACCAGTGACTCTCATGTTCATAGGTCCATTCCCACATTTACTTTGTTGTAAGGAGTCCTGTGATCTGACACAATGTTATGTGGGATTCCATGTGGGTCGATCAAACACCCCATAAGCCACTGGCCAAGTGGTGCTGACTTATGCTACAGTCAGAAAAGTGAAACTGTATCTGGAATATGTGTCTATTACTGTTGGAACAAACCTCTGGACCTTATAAGAGGAAAGTGTTTTAATATATCCTACTTGCCATTGAGTGGCTGTTTGGTCTTCTTGAGGAATTTGCCACATCAGGGGCCCAGCGTTTACCTCTGTTTCTGGCAGGTAGACAATCAAAAGCAGTTGTGGCCAAATCAGGCTTCGTTAATAGAAGACCATACTGTTAGGCCCATGGTTAACCTCCATCTCTCCAACAATGACCACTCCATTCATATACTTATTGTGCCAAACTTGGGGTGGCCAGTGGCCGAGGCTGACTGATAACAGTGATCAAGTCGTTCTGTCTACTTGGTTGTTTAATGCTTCTTCCCTGTAGGACAGTCTCTTGTTGGTGTTAACACATCACACAAAGATCCCACTTTGTGTTCTATCCCATATGTTCTTCCACATACCTCTAGCTCAGGCCTCATTCCCAAATTCCAATTTGTCTTCTTTCAAGCTTCCTGGCCAGACTTTTTATGACTGCCATTGAGTTCTTATATATTCTAACCTTAAGCCACTTTTCTTTCTATATAGTTTGAGACCCTGGTGTCCCACTCTACCCTTTGAGATTATTTCCCCTTTTTTAAGGCCAATCCTAAATGAGGCTGCTGTGCAGCTGCCATTCCTTTTTGGCTTGCGGTCATATACCAAGCTGACACATCTAAAAACCAAACTTAGGTTTTTTCTTCCTGATCTTAAGGAAGCTCTCATATGACCACAGGTGTGAGCTGAGGAAGGAGTTTTGGAGCACCATTGGGAGTGACACGGGAGACTGGATTACCAGTTTGCTTGTGCCCCACAAAGCAAAATGACAAAAGTGCATCATCCCAGATTTACCAAATACCACTCCGTCTCATAATGGAAATCTGGGCCTGCTGCACCATGAGACTTGATGGATCTGGCAGAACCCTGCTCATGGTGGGAAGCCCCAGATGCATGGTTGTTTAGTGTCTCATAACTTGCCTTTTACTCATATCAGATGTTCCAAACACACCTTACCACTAGACAACTAAACATGTTACTCATGTAGCAGGCCTCTGAATTTTCATAGGGTTTACCTCCTATCTTCCGGAGCTCATGTGTCTTACCAAAGCCTCCAGTGTACTAGCTGCTTCTTGGTCATCTGGCTCAATTACCACAGTCAAGTGATATCCACCACTCATACATTTCCCAGCCTACGTTCTGACCATGGAGTAACAGACTTGCGTTGGTTGAACATTTTACCTCCTCTGGGACTCAGCCACTGTGACCATTAAATCCTAGAACTGGTCCTCAACTTTCCCTTCTCTCCCACTTCAGAAGATGAGAGCATCTTCATAAGCTACCAAGGAGTCCCTCTGACTTTCAAAACTGGCTTTCAATTTCCTGGTGACAAATCACAGCTTTTTGTTTTCATTTTTGCAGTACCAGTGGTGCTTAGCAACAGTTACCCCTTCCCATCATCCACATAGATACTATTTCCTCTGGAATTCTCAAACATCTGATGCATCACACCAGCCATTGCATTCCTTTCTCTCTGTACAACATCCCAATTCACCACCAGTGAGAATTTGAACAATTCTACTGCCATCTGGTGCCAGGAGCCCTCTGTGATTACTACCTGTAATGGGGTCTCTGTTGCCTGCTGGGCAGTAAGTTATCTAGCTCCCAAATCCCATCTTATTGGCTGGTTTCTCAGACCACCCCTGGTAACAAATTCACAAGCTATTTATTGGGATTAACCCTGTGAGAAAGAAAAGACTAGAAGCAGGATTAAGCAGAAAAGTGAAACTGCTATGTAGGCCAAACAACACCTCATTCAACCCCATGGGGAGCACTGGAGTATGTATAGTTAGTCAAAGCTCTCTTATATTTGGGCAAAATGGCTAGGTCTTTACACTCCCACATCAACATGCAACTGAATGTGGGCCAACCTCCCTTCTGACCACTGGGAAGGGAAAACCACTGGGTAAGGCTCTCTGTGACTGAGGCAAAGCATAAAGGAGCTGAAAGCTGGGGCAGAAAGTCATTCCTTAAAGAGGTATCTGGACAGCACTTCTCAGAGTCCACTACAATTGCTCTGCAGGATGTTATAGGACTGATGGAAAACAGTGCTGCACTCTCAAATCATAATTGCTCACTAAAGAAATTTAAACAGATTCCTTTATTGCAGAACTTCTCAGAGCCTTTATAAGGCTAATATGCAATGTGATTCCCTAGACAGAAACAAAAAAGATTTCCAAGATGCTTTTATTCAGTTTATACTAGTTGGAAAAAACAGTGATCTATCGTGATAGTGGTTTTTTTTTTTAACAATGATAGAGTCCCAAGTGAACTCCTATTCCTGGGAAAACATATTCACAAGTAAATATATCAGGAATGCACTGCTTTCCAACAACACAAAGAATGGTTTCAGAGTTATAGAGAAAAGCAAGTTCTTGATGTAGCTATCCCTCTTACGATGGCTTTCAAGGTGTGATTTTTCTACTAATTAGCAATTTCAGTTGAGTCTTTTAAAAGTTGTCTACTTCTAAAGGGCTCACCAGTCATGTTCACCCAATGGATTGGTACTGTCTCTGAAGAAATGACTTGAGAGGCGAGTCCTGCTATGTTTTGGGGAAGTCATCAAAATTATTCGAAAGGGGAAAGAGGATGTAACCAATGTCCTATCTTGACTACCGCAAGTTCAGCATTTCTCTGCACAAAGAGGTTCCCTGTGTTGTTGTATTTTAAGTGCTCAGAAGATCTTTCGGTTACGCCTTTGTCTCTGATTGTGGAAGAAGAAAGAAGTCTTTTGCTCTTCTTATGAAAAATATTGAGGACAAAAAACCCCCCAAAGTCCATTTTTGTTTTCTTTCACTAAAGCAGTCAAAAATATTTACAATGGAAGTTGAAAATAATTGAGTGGGTCTGAATTCATGTCCCTGTTTATGGAATCATCTGCACATAGCAGCATATAGTTTAAACTCCTCTGGTTCTTCTGAGAGGAAATGCTAAGACAGTTCACAGTGGATTCTTACCTATTGCTTACACTAAAGCATTATACCTTAGAAACAACAGTGTTCTGAACTGGGAATAAGGTGGGCATTGATACAACTTTACTTCCTGATGCCTCTGATTTGATCCTGTACAATTTACATAAGGAACTCTCTGAGCTTCAATTTCCTCATGAGTAAAATGGAGATTATTTATAAGAATTAGTTCTTTGTGAGAACTGGAGACATTGTATGTATTAAATCTAGTTTCCTACCCAGAAACCAGTATGATTCAGTACATGGTGGTAGTTATTATTGCTGTCAGTACAAACGTTGAGGTTACTATTCTCCTTCCTTTTTCCTGAAATTTCTATTTGATTTTAAAATCAGCCAATTAAGTAGATAGTGACTACCTAAGTCTACTGGCTTCATTATGTATATTTAAATAATGTAAAATGTTACAATGACAAACACTATTTCCTTTGGCAAAGATCTATCTGTTGCATTTTGCTGAAATGACAAATAGCTCTTGCATATATGACGTCAGTGAAGCTCTTAAACAAACTGCCCTTCTGTAATTACAAAGAGAACACCGTCCCTAATACTGCAAGTATTTTTTTAAATTATTTGTAATGGAAACAGTGTAATAGGAGCTCTTATGGTGCCTTCCACCAGTGCTAATTAAATTATATGGTGAATACATGTGCAATTGATTTAAATGTCTTAGATCCTTTTCAGCATTGTTATGAATAAATTCACATATGCTTACAGATCCTAATGTGGTACTTTATTCCATTATCCTGAGTGGTTTGCCTTCTATGTCTGTGATGAAAGACATACAAGGGAAAATGTGTGTCTGTCAAATGCCTATTGCAATGAGAAAGCAATTATCCCAGGAAATGCTACAACAAGGGTTACTAGCTTCTGAGACTATGAATTTTATAGTCTCATCTGTCCCTGTTTCTTCTGAACATGGGATAGCTACTCAGACATAGGAGAGAAGAAGGCAGGGAGAAATTGGGTTTAGGAGAGGTCTCAGAAGATTGATGTGTCCAGAGACATCCATATAAATGATTTCCAATGTAAGCGTGCAGATCTCACTGGTCTTGACAATGTTTTGGCTTTATTACAACATGAGAAGAATTTTGAAGTATGTTTTTCTTAATATTATTTAAAAAAACTGTGATTTTTGTCTTTCTGACTTTGGAAGGAAGGGCGTTAAAATGGTCTTTCCTTTATGAAATGAGAATGAGAATAGGTTGTGGTTTTCTGTTTTATTTTGTATTAGTGTTCTTACTTGGTCAAGCAAAGCACCTGACAACTCTTTATCAGTTACCCAGGTTGATGGAGATGTTAAAGGTCTCAATAAATAAATAAATAAATAAAGTGAGAACTACTGATCTACAGAACTATATAACACTTGGTCCTGGCTCTGGTTCCTTCCTTCCCCCAGGAGTTCATTCTTCTAAATCCCTTAGAAGTAAAATCTAAGACAAACATTGATTCACCATCACTGTTACTATATCATTTAAGAAATATTTTATTTAACTTACTATGTAGGTGCTATGGAAGCTATATCTAAGTAAGATATAAATGTGAACTAGGTGAACTTGCTTCCCCAGTCCATTCACTAGGAATCAGTAGTCATGTTATTTTAAGGTCTCTGGACTTGAGATCCTCATAAGGAAAAAGAAACTCCATCTTGCCAGATTACTTCCTGAGAAATTAATGGTAGTGCTAATGAAGATAATTAACATTTACGTGGGGCTCTAAAGTTTATAAAATATTGCTATCTCATTTAATATATAAAATAATCTTTTGAGGTGGATTTGACTACCCTACCGTTCAAAGGAAGTAATTAAAATCCCAAAACAGAAAAAAACTTTAAAAACCTGAAACCATCTAGCTAGTAAGTGACTTAAACCTAGATTTTCTACCCAAGTTCAAGTACTCTTCTCTATAGCACAGCTATGTCGATCGACCAGTGGAAAATTTCTCCTATGCCCCTGATGTGGGTTAAAAGAGGATGATTCATTTCCCTTTTCCCCTCAAAGGTGATACGCTTTAGAAACTAGAATGTAAGACCCACTTATCTAGTCCCAGCTTGAATTGTCCTTCATGTTCGCCCATGTTTCCCTGTCCTTTCCTAACAGCCTCTGTGCCCTGGGTTCTCCCAGTTTTCCTACAGAAAACTGCTGCTGCCTCAGATTTCTTCCGTGTTCCTGGTGTCTGAGTTGCCCCTGGAGATGGCACAGCCAGGGGGCTCCTGCCACCTCTACTGTACCATTAACACTAGAGGGCAGCATAGCAGAGTCCCACTGAGCATTTAAGTGAAGACCATTGGGTACCAAGGCTCTTCATGGAATGCATCTGTCAAGCCTTTGGAGTTACTGGGAAGCAAGGCTGCTAACTCCACCCAGCATCACAAGCCTAGCTGTTTCGTCATGTTCTTCCTCTGGCTCAAGTGAGCTTAGTTCCCTCAAGGCTATGCAAGGCAAAGTGGGGGACATTGTATCCAACTAGATGACAAGATCCATGGCCCCCATTCCCTCTTCTGCTTTTCATATATGTGAACACATACACAAATTGATTCAAAGAACCACCCTGAGCATTCCAAAGCTTCCTGCGAAAACATGCAAAATAAAATACTGACCTTGGATTTTATTCTTAAAAGAAGATTAACACCAGGCCAACTCAAATGTGTGGGACTTCAAAAGACTCTGGGAAGCTGATGATTTAAAGTGTCATTTTCAATGTCTTTTTTTTTTTTTTTTTTTAAAGGGCCAGGGCTTGGATGTTTCCTCAGGCAGGTTTTTGCATTTTTGCAGTCCTAAGCAGCTCGAAATTGAATTAGAGCAGATTTTTGCAAACCATCATGAGGAACATGTATTTACCAGTTTTAAAAGCTTCCTGGAAGATTTAAGAGGGCAGGAGTACTTCAGTCACAATCCATTAACCCTATCTATCATCCACTGAAAATGTCTAAGTGGGAAAACATTTTCAATCTCTGCTAATGTGCCTAGAACTGATATAGCGTGTCATACTTAATTTCCACACTGCATTATGGAGTTGTGTTCTGGATTTGTGCATCCAAAGGTGGCAGAGCTCACAAATTCAGGATCTCATTCCTGCACAGCCAGACGGCACGACTAAGGCTGAGGTTTCCATCGTTTAACGGAGCAGAAATCAGAGCCATGCGAATTGGTTCCTTAGTCCCCTGCTCGGTACACTGTACAGCCTCCCTAACCCAGAAAATGTGGCTTTGAACATAAAATGTCATGAGTCTGATTTATAAATATTTCTTCAGCTCTGAAGCCTATTTTTGCGTGTGTTATTTTGGATCTTTTGTCTGTTTTCCCTATTGATTTTGCACAATGTTTACTGAACATCTATTTAGATGTGACTGGGTACCAGTTGGCACCGTAAGTAACATTTACTGAAAATTTACTATGTTTTAGACACCGTCCTAAATAGCTTATGGGCATTGTTTCATTAACTACTTGCAACTGCTCTATGACTTAAGCGAGGAAGGTATGATTATCATATCAAGTTCATAAGTAAGGGAACTAAGACTCAGAGTTTAAGTAATTTGCCCAAAGACATACAGTGATTAAATGTGATTCAAACCCAGTCCTGTCTGACTCCGAAGCCTAGCTCCTATTCTATAAAACATGAGAAGCGCCGGAGCATAGGCCTGAGGAATAAACACACGTAAACACCTATTATGTAGATTAGCATAATGTCAATCATTTCATACCAAAGTATATGAAAGCAGAAAAGTCAGGTCAAGCCCTAAGGCAAATCCAGGGGGAAAATACTAAAAAGGGGTGAGTCCAGTATCTGGGTTGAAAGTAAAGAAAGTAATTGGGGGGCCAGGACGTCTGCAGGGGAAAGTAGAGCAAGAATGTGCAGGGAAGACCATAAGGGAAGCAGGGATGAGGCAAAGAGACAGGGCAAAAACAGGGGCTAGGATTCAGACGAGCCATGGAGCAACAAAGGGTCAGACCCTTCATCAGGGTGGGACCCGTGCAAGTCACGCATCAGTCCTTTGCTGAATCCAGGATGTTTGGCAACTCTCCTGTGAAGGCTCATGCCAGCTATCAAGGGTGAGGTGGACCAAGTGAAAGCATCTCACAGGAATGGAGGTCAAAGAGTGCTAAAAACTGCAGGAAATAGAGAAGGCCTGCCACCGAAAAGATTCCAACTTGGGCGGGAAATTATAGACAGGGTTGCCCTGCACAACTTCGTGGGGGGGAGGGGCTGGGCACTCTTGTGCAGGGCTCAAGCTGTGTGGCCCTAACCACCCACTGAAATGCCTGAGCCTTTCCTTACTTCCACTCCCAACTGGCTTCAGGCAAAATCCTTCACACCCTCCTCTGAGATCTCAAAGCACTGGGCATATATCTCTGTGTGGTACTGATTATGTTACAGTAAGGGTGGGTCTTATCCACGAGCTGTGAGTGTTCTGAGGGCATGTCCATTGGATTAAAATTATTTTTAAAAACCTAGTAACTCTGCCTTTAACAAACACACTCAATGGTCTTCCCCTTAGTGACATTTTTCAAACCCT
This sequence comes from Monodon monoceros, assembly GCF_005190385.1. Classification (NCBI taxonomy): domain Eukaryota; kingdom Metazoa; phylum Chordata; class Mammalia; order Artiodactyla; family Monodontidae; genus Monodon; species Monodon monoceros. The sequence goes on from NW_021703775.1 coordinate 48,036,610, forward strand.
TCGTGGCTACTTTTGTTTTGCCTTTGTTCCTGGTATTTCCTATGTGAGACTTATTGAGGGAAATGAATGAGTAGGTGAGCAGGGCAAGTGATGGGAGAGAAGGAAAGGTACAAATATTGTAGCTTGGGTGCCCAAGAGCCTACACCAACTGGAGGTGGCTTAGCACCTACATGTGTATGGATTGCCTCTCTATAGGTTGTGCTAAAAAGAACCAACTCAACTCAGTTTACCTGCTTAGAGCCCTCTGGAAGCATGACTGCCCCTTTGGCTCTCTGGGGGAAAAGACCCGTCCTTATTTGGAACAACCTTGTGTCCTTGGGTCTTCACCCCCTGATCCACAGAAGGTCTGTGCTGAAGTGGCCAGCCTTCACAGGAAGTAATGGTAGGGGAAGCCGCTCTCGCTGGTAGCTCAGGGGAGAACGTGCTTCAGCGGCCCTATTGTGCAGGCAGGTTGGGAAGATTACCCACTATTCCTCTGTGTGTCCCTTTGTTTTTTTGTTTCTTTTCCATGTATCTCTGTGCTTAATCATCCTTCCTGAGCCTGCCTTCTCAGTCTGATTTTAATCACACATGAGAAGGGATAATGCAGCTCATTTGCTAGACTCACTGATGCTCAAGTAGATTATTAGTTCCATGTCTTGAAATTACTATGCTCACTGAGGTCAGCCAAGAATATAATCTTTGCTTGCAGAGAAAGAGGTGAGTCCTAAACAATGACATTCCAAGAGCTGTTCTTTATGTAAAGAGTAAATGTACTGATTGTCTGGTCCAGACATGGTTAAAAAAAGTAAAATAAAATAACAAAAACAAAAACAAACAAGCATTTTCTGTTCCTCTGGGAGGAAAGTGAGAGGAGATGACATGAATCAGAGGAGGCAAACTTTGTGCGGGGTTGTGACGTTCACCTCTTACTTGTGCTGCTTCCTCAGCATGGACTTCTCTCATTCCCTCATTCCTCATCTGCTCCATACTGGGGAGGAATACAGTTTTGTGGCTGAGTTCTGGAATCATAGAAACCTGAGCTTGAATGCCAGCTCCTCCATGTATATGCTACTTAAGTTTTCAAAGGCTCAAAATTTCCTTATGTAGGATGTAAGTAGTTCCTGAAGTTACTGCCCGACACATTACAGAGTATTCAACAAACATTAGAAATTACAGGTCTAAGACGTCAAAGGCAAACTCAATCTTATCCCCCATTGAGTACTTTCTTTACAGAACTGCCATGTGTTAGAGTCTTTACCAGAGTACGTAGGGATGGAATAAGACCCTCAGATATTTTATTTTTCCCATTCTCGCAGTTAGAAAAAATGGATTGAATTATTTCAAAAATTAACAGTTAGAAGCTTTCACATAAATATCCTGATAGCTAGCTTCTTTTGAAAATTCAGAAGCCCTGGCAGTATTGGCCACCACCTTTTCCACATAGTAACAGTTCCCTCTAGCTCAGTAGGTGCTGCCCTCCTGAGATAAGAATGCTCTCCAGTGTGACACAGACTCCATCAATCTCTAATGTCTCCCAGAGAACAAGACATTAAACATTAAACATTAAATGGTCAAAGTTATTTTTTATTCTTAATTTGCTGGGAATTTTTATCATGAGTGAATTTACTCAAATGTTTTTCTGCTTCTATTAGACAATTATTGGATTTTTTTCTCCTCTATTCTTTTAGTGTAGTTCATTACTTTGAATGATTTACAAAGGTTGAAATTCTTGTATTGCTTAATAGATCATGACATATTAGTCTATAAGACTTAAGTATCTTCAAATATATTGAAATATTAAAAAAAATTAAAAAAAATATGTGCTCTTTAATTGTTGGGTTTAGTATTCTGTAAATGTTAATTAGGCCTACTGGGTTGATTGTGTTATTCAGAACCTCTATATCCCTGTGTATTCTTTTATCAAATTTGTCTGACAATTACTGAGAATAAAATATTAAAATCTCCAACTATGATTATAGATTTACCTATTTATTTCTTTAGTTCTGTCAATTTTTTTTTTTTTTTTTTTGCGGTATGTGGGCCTTTCACTGTTGTGGCCTCTCCCGTTGCGGAGCACAGGCTCTGGACGCACAGGCTCCGCGGCCATGGCTTACGGGCCCAGCCACTCCGCAGCATGTGGGATCTTCCCAGACCGGGGCACGAACCCATGTCCCCTGCATCGGCAGGCGGACTCTCAACCACTGTGCCACCAGGGAAGCCCTAGTTCTGTCAATTTTTGCTTTATAAATTTTGAAGCTCTGCTTTTAGTTATATACAAGTTTAGAATTATGATGTCATTCCACTGAAGTAATTCCTTTATTATTATGAAATGACTAAATTTATGTGAAACATACTTTTTCTTTCTTAGGCTGTTAACATGGTATATCATTTCCTAAACTTTCTCTTTCAAACCATCTGTGTCTTAGCATTTAAAGTGTTTCTCTTTTATGTTTGGTCCTTGCTATTTTATCTAGTCTGACAATATCTAACTTTAATTGGAGTGTTTAGTTTATTATATTTGTGTACCAATTTGCTATTGTTTTTTATTCATCCCATATGTTTTAAGATTTTTATGATTTTCCCCCTCTTATCCTGTTATCTTTAGGTTAATTAAATATCTTTTGCATTCCATTGTATTCCCTGTATTGTTTTTTATCTACTGTATAACATTTTTATTATTTTTTAGTAGCTGTATCACAGTCTATATAGAATCAATATTAAGTCATTTCATATTTCACTGTTTTCAATTCACCTTCACATTTGACAAATGTAAGAACCTTATGATACTATAATTCCATTAGCACTCACTCCCAGCCTTTTTCGCTACTACTGCATATATTTTACTTCTATTATTTGTACTCCTTCAGTTTGGAGAAGGTAAGTGCAAGAAAAAAATTTTCTTTGAAAGCTCAACTTGAATCACTGGATGTATCATGGGATAACAATTTTGGGGGGAAAATCTATCAAAAGACACAAGGCAAAACAAATTCAAGTTCAAAAGAGAAATAGGACACACACCCGTGTGCACACACATATACACATATATATTTTCTACTTCCCAGCTGTAACAACATAAATAAATAAGTGCATTTGGGGAACTAGAACAGACATACAGATTCCCAGCAGCAAAGATGATCCCCTCTCATCTTCCTCAAATCCCACAAACTGCTTGTTTGGAGAAGGGGGGTGGGGGAGCAACAACACTTCCATTATCTGTTAGGCTCAATTAAGACAACAGCTGTGTTCCAAAATAAACAAGAGAAGAGGCTATTTTGCATTAGAATGCATTAGAGGAATAGCACTAGGGAAGCACAGATGGCTTTAATCAGGGACATTGGAAAATTACCATTCTCTTCATTTTTCCAGTGTCTGTGTGACTTTCAGGTCTCAAGAACCATATCCCTACTCCCTACCATAGACAATTAGGAATAGAGGTTTTTATCACTGGCTGTGATGATTGTGCCTTTTTAGAGCTAGTCTTGTAAGGATGCGTGCCCATTTCTTTATTGGCAATTTATAGCATTCATGCTTGTTATGTATTGGAGAAAGGGGAAAAAATTTGGAGCCAGGTTCTAAAAAGATAGTTGGCAACAGAGGTGTCTATGAATAAAACTCTTCTGGGCATTTAAAATGGAAATAAAATGACACTACATGATATGCTAAGTCCCAAAGCTAAATGGCAAACTGAGGATCAGAAATCCCGGGTTCCATTCCTGGTTCAACTAATAACTCATTTTATAAACTCTGTTTGCTGTTTCCATGTTATTAAAATGTCTCTAACTAAAATTGCTCACTACTCAGTATCTCTTATTCCTTCCTCAACTTTCTGAACAGAGAATTAAGATTCTCTAAACTACCCAAAATAGAGCTGAGTACATTCCAAGGAATAGAAATGAATACAGATAGATAAGTAATAGTAACAAAAAGTCTGCCTGTCTGGGTGCTAACACCATTGACCACGAAATGCAGAAAGCTGCAAAAAGTTTATTTGGGGTCTTCAGAATTGCAGTTTTGGAGACACAGTTTCCGGTAAAACTGAAAGAGTGTTCTGGGGAATAGAAAGAATCAGGAGCTTAAAAAGGCAAATGCCACAAGACTGTTTTGGCAGGAATTATGATTGACTCTGATGCAGGAAAGGAAATATTTGTCCTTAAGGAATAGACTGTCACAAATTATTTAGGGTAAGGATCCAATAAGTAGATAGGTTGTCATGAGTTATCTTAGGGTAAGAATCCAATAAGTATCTTGACTTTCTGAAACACTGTGCTGGATGCCTGCATTGACAATAAGTGGCCAAAAGATTAGATTCCATCCAGGCTGAGACATGCATGAGTCACAGTTTCTCGATGGCCTCCCAGCTCCATTTTAGAGGGCTTTCTTAGCAATACCATATCCATTTTGATTTTCCTTTCACAGCACTTAACCTTAAATCTTCCTGCCTAGTTGAGTTGGTAAGAGCTCTTGAGGCTCTGGTTACTGTATGTGGCTGTTGGGAGCTGTTGGCCACTTACTTAATTTTATCCATGTAGAAGTCCCACTGCACTCAGCGTGAAGCACAACGTTGCAAGCGACACATTTTTATAGCATAGCCTATGTGCTCATTGCAGTTGTGTGCACTGAAACGCCCCATTCAAATAAAAGGTTTGTTTTTTTGTTAGAGTGGCTCTTTGGTGAAGTTCCCTGACTATCCAATGGAATAGTCAACATATATGTTCAGGGGAAATGTAATTATGGTTATTTTTGATATTAAAAAAAAATAGTGAAATCACTAATATCCCAGCCAGAAACTATTTGCTTCCTAATTATAGTCTAAAAAGAAATAAAATTTATTATTTAAAAGCCTCAATTTGAATTCACCAAAAAGTAGATTTATTTATTTATTTTTACTTTTTTAGCCACTCTGGGCAGCATGTGGCATCTTAGTTCCCGATCACGGATCAAACCCCCGCCTCCTGGCGGGGGTGGTGGGGTGGTGGTGGTGGTGGGATGAATTGGGAGATCGGGATTGACATATATACACTAATATGTATAAAATGGATAACTCAAAAAAAAAAAAAAAAAACCCGCACCCCCTGGAGTGGAAGCTCGGAGTCTCAAGCACTGGACTGCCAGGAAAGTCCTGACCAAAAGTAGATTTAGACAAGCTTTGAGATATTTCACGTTTTTAAATTTTACTTTGTCTTGTTTTTAGTATTTAAATTTTAAAGATTTAGTGATGAAATTGTTTTAAAAAATCAATTATTTTTGGTGATGCTTAACCTTCCACTGTTGACATTGATTCTGCTACTCCATATCCAGTAAAAATCCTCTCAAACCCTAATTTCACCCCAGAATGCCTGATTTTAACTGAGCATGCTCTACCCTAAAGGACCTACTTCCAATCCCCTCAGATTGTGACCTCAGGGACCACCGGTGGAGCTGATGTCCTCCTTACTCTCTACCACTACTTCCCAGCCTCTGACAAAAACTTCTGCTGCGTTGATGTCTAGGCTTTACAGCAACCCCACCATCCCTTCCCTTGTTGCTGTCATCTGTCACACCCTTGATTAGGCCCTCTTATTAACTACAGATTTTGGCACTTAGCCTACAACATTTTCTCCATTCCAAGCCCCGCTATAAATCCAGGCACTTATCCAGTGACCTACACTGATTCTCCATCTTCCAGGCACACTCCCTGGTATAACTTAGTCCTTGTTGTACCCTTTAATGATATTACTTTCAAAAAATTTTCCCTCTCCCAACACACTACTTTGATCTTTATCATCCTATTTACTTTTCAAGATGATCAACGATTTTCCATAAAAAGAACAACTGAGCAAAAACCATTTTTGACCTGCCATTTCCCTCCTGATTCATCTAACACCCTCTCTATTCCCTTTCAAAGTCAAACTTTACATGGAATTACATACACTCAATAGCCACACTCCACTGTAATGTGGCTTCTTCTCCACATTACTTACCAAATGCCTCCCTGACACTGAATTCAGTGGATGTTTGTCAATCTCATCCTACCTGATGCTGCTGACCACTTCCCTGTTCTTACGACAATCTGTTCCTCTGTTCCATCTCATTGTTCTGCTTTTCCTCCTCCTCACTGCTCCTTGCCTTGTCTTCTCTAACATCTTTTCTCCTTTCTCCCTGCCAGCATTAAATTCTGCAGTTACCCAGTGCTGTTCAAGACCCTCCACTTTACGCACTCAGTGTCCTCTCCCTACAAGAATTTAGCCATGCCTTCAGCTCTAATTACCACCAATTTAATTTACAACTCAATCTTTATCTCCAGGCTTCCCTCTGCAGTCTAGATCAATATATCCACCTGCTTGCTTGACAACTCCACATTGATGTCTCAATAATACTTCTTTCTTGAGATAGCCTCATCCACCAGAGGGCAGACAGCAGAAGCAAGAACCACAATCTTGCAGCCTGTGGAACAAAAACCACATTCACAAGAAAGACAGACAAGATAAAAAGGCAGAGGGCTATGTACCAGATGAAGGAACAAGATAAAACCCAGAAAAACAACTAAATGAAGTGGAGATAGGCAATCTTCCAGAAAAAGAATTCAGAATAATGATAGTGAAGATGATCCAGGACCTCGGAAAAAGAATGGAGACAAAGATCGAGAAGATGCAAGAAATGTTTAACAAAGCCCTAGAAGAATTAAAGAACAAATAAACAGAGATGAACAATACAATAACTGAAATGAAAACTACACTAGAAGGAGTCAATAGCAGAATAACTGAGGCAGAAGAATGGAGAAGTGACCTGGAAGACAGAATGGTGGAACTCACTGCTGCTGAACAGAATAAAGAAAAAAGAATGAAAAGAAATGAAGACAGCCTAAGAGACCTCTGGGACAACATTAAACGCAACAACATTCACATTATAGGGGTCCCAGAAGGAGAAGAGAGAGAGAAAGGACCAGAGAAAATATGTGAAGAGATTATAGTCGAATATTCCCTAACATAGCAAAGGAAATAGCCACCCAAGTCGAGGAAGCACAGAGAGTCCCATACAGGATACACCCAAGGAGAAACATGCCAAGACACATAGTAATCAAACTGGTAAAAATCAAAGACAAAGAAAAATTACTGAAGGCAGCAAGGAAAAAACGACAAATAACATACAAGGGAACTCCCATAAGGCTAACAGCTGATTTCTCAGCAGAAACTCTACAAGCCAGAAGGGAGTGGCATGATATACTTAAAGTGATGAAAGGGAAGAATCTACAACCAAGATTACTCTACCCCACAAGGATCTAATTCAGATTCGATGGAGAAATCAAAAGCTTTACTGACAAGCAAAAGCTAAGAGAATTCAGCACCACCAAACCAGCTCTACAACAAATGCTAAAGGAACTGCTCTAAGTGGGAAACACAAGAGAAGAAAAGGACCTACAACAACAAACCCAAAACAATTAAGAAAATGGTCATAGGAACATACATAACGATAATTACCTTAAATGTGAATGGATTAAATGTTCCAACCAAAAGACACAGGCTTGCTGAATGGATACAAAAACAAGACCCATATATACGCTGTCTACAAGAGGCTCACTTCAGATCTAGGGACACATACAGACTGAAAGTGAGGGGATGGAAAAAGATATTCCACGCAAATGCACACCAAAAGAAAGCTGGAGTAGCAATACTCATATCAGATAAAAGAGACTTTAAAATAAAGAATGTTACAAGAGACAAGGAAGGACACTACATAATGATCAAGGGATCTATCTGAGAAGAAGATATAACAATTATAAATATATATGCACTCAACACAGGAGAACCTCAATACATAAGGCATCTGCTAACAGCTCTAAAAGAGGAAATCAACAGTAACACAATAATAGTGGGGGACTGTAACACCTCACTTACACCAATGGACAGATCATCTAAAATGAAAATAAATAAGGAAACAGAAGCTTTAAATGATACAACAGACCAGAGAGATTTAATTGATATTTATAGGACATTCCATCCAAAAACAGCAGATTACACTTTCTTCTCAAGGGCACATGGAACATTCTCCAGGATAGATCACATCTTGGGTCACAAATCAAGCCTCAGTAAATTTAAGAAAACTGAAATCATATCAAACATCTTTTCTGACCACAATGCTATGAGATTAGAAATGAATTACAGGGAAAAAAACACAAACACATGGAGGCTAAACAATACGTTACTAAATAACCAAGAGATCACTGTAGAAATCAAAGAGGAAATCAAAAAATACCTAGAGACAAATGACAATGAAAACACGACGATCCAAAACCTATGGGATGCAGCAAAAGCAGTTCTAAGAGGGAAGTTTATAGCTATACAAGCCTACCTCAAGAAACAAGAAAAATCTCAAATAAACAATCTACCCTTACACCTAATGGAGCTAGAGAAAGAAGAACAAATAAAACCCAAAGTTAGCAGAAGGAAAGAAATCATAAAGATCAGAGCAGAAATAAATGAAATAGAAACAAAGAAAACAATAGCAAAGATCAATAAAACTAAAAGATGGTTCTTTGAGAAGATAAACAAAATTGATAAACCATTGGCCAGACTCATCAAGAAAAAGAGGGAGAGAGGACTCAAATCAATAAACCTAGAAATGAAAAAGGAGAAGTTACAACAGACACCGCAGAAATACAAAGCATCCTAAGAGACTACTACAAGCAACTCTATGCCAATAAAATGGACAACCTGGAAGAAACAGACAAATTCTTAGAAAGGTATAACCTCCCAAGACTGAACGAGGAAGAAGTAGAAAATATAAACAGACCAATCACAAGTAATGAAATCGAAACTGTGATTAAAAATCTTCCAACAAACAAAAGCCCAGGACCAGATGACTTCACAGGTGAATTCTATAAAACATTTAGAGAAGAGCTAACACCCACGCTTCTCAAAATCTTCAAAAAAATTTCAGAGGAAGGAACACTCCCAAGCTCATTGTATTTGGCCACCATCACCCTGATACCAAAACCAGACAAAGATACTACAAGAAAAGAAAATTACAGACCAACATCACTGATGAATATAGATGCAAAAATCCTCAACAAAATACTAGCAAACAGAATCCAACAACACATTAAAAGGATCATACACCATGATCAAGTGGGATTTATGCCAGTAATGCAAAGATTTTTCAATATACGCAAATCAATCAATGTGATACACCATGTTAACAAACTGAAGAAGAAAAACCATATGATCATCTCAATAGATGCAGAAAAAGCTTTTGACAAAATTCAACACCCATTTATAATAAAAACTCTCCAGAAAGTGGGCATAGCGGGAACATACCTTAACATAATAAAGGCCATATATGACAAATCCACAGCAAACATCATTCTCAATCGTGAAAAACTGAAAGCATTTCCTCTAAGATCAGGAACAAGAGAAGCATGTCCACTCTCACCATTATTATTCAACATAGTTTTGGAAGTCCTAGCCACAGCAATCAGAGAAGAAAAAGAAATAAAAGGAATACAAATTGGAAAAGAAGAAGTAAAACTGTCACTGTTTGCAGATGACATGATACTATACATAGAGAATCCTAAATATGCCACCAGAAAACTACTAGAGCTAATCAATGAATTTGGTAAAGTTGCAGGATACAAAATTAATGCACAGAAATCTCTTGCATTCCTATATACTAATGATGAAAAATCTGAAAGAGAAATTAAGGAAACACTCCCATTTACCATTGCAACAAAAAGAATAAAATACCTAGGAATAAACCTACCTAGAGAGACAAAAGACCTGTATGCAGAAAACTATAAGACACTGATGAAAGAAATTAAAGATGATACTAACAGATGGAGAGATACACCATGTTCTTGGATTGGAAGAATCAATATTGTGAAAATGTCTATACTACTCAAAGCAATCTACAGATTCAATGCAATCCCTATCAAATTACCAATGGCATTTTTTACAGAACTAGAACAAATCATCTTAAAATTTGTATGGAGACACAAAAGACCCCGAATAGCCAAAGCAGTCTTGAGGAAAAAAACGGAGCTGGAGGAATCAGACTCCCTGACTTCAGACTATACTACAAAGCTACAGTAATCAAGACCATATGGTACTGGCACAAAACCAGAAATATAGATCAATGGAACAAGATAGAAAGCCCAGAGATAAACCCACACACCTATGGTCAATTAACCTATGACAAACGAGGCAAGGATATACAGTGGAGAAAAGACAGTCTCTTCAATAAGTGGTGCTGGGAAAACTGGACTGCTCATGTAAAAGAATGAAATTAGAACACTCCCTAACAGCATACACAAAAATAAACTCAAAATGGATTAGATACCTAAATGTAAGACTGGACACTATGAAACTCTTAGAGGAAAACATAGGAAGAACAATCTTTGACATAAATCACAGCAAGATCCTTTTTGATCCGCCTCCTAGAGTAATGGAAATAAAAACAAAAATAAAGAAATGGGACCTAATGAAACTTCAAAGCTTTTGCACAGCAAAGGAAAACATAAACAAGACCAAAAGACAACCCTCAGAATGGGAGAAAATATTTGCAAACAAATCAGTGGACAAAGGATCAATCTCCAAAATATCTAAACAGCCCATGCAGCTCAATATTAAAAAAATAAACAACCCAATTAAAAAATGGATAGAAGACCTAAATAGACATTTCTCCAAAGAAGATATACAGATGGCCAAGAAGCACATGAAAAGCTGCTCAACATCACTAACTATTAGAGACATGCAAATCAAAACTACAATGAGGTATCACCTCACACCAGTCAGAATGGCCATCATCAAACGATCTACAAACAATAAATGCTGTGGAGGGTGTGGAGAAAAGGGAACCCTCTTGCACTGTTGGTGGGAATGTAAACTGATACAGCCACTATGGAGAACAGTATGGAGGTTCCTTAAAAAGCTAAAAATAGAATTACCATATGACCCAGCAATCCCACTACTGGGCATATACCCAGAGAAAACCATAATTCAAAAAGACACATGCACCCCAATGTTCATTGCAGCACTATTTACAATAGCCAGGTCATGGAAGCAACCTAAATGCCCATTGACTCATGAAAGGATAAAGAAGATGTGGTACATATATACAATGGAATATCACTCAGCAATAAAAAGGAACGAAATTGGGTCATCTGTTGAGACGTGGATGGATATAGAGACTGCCATACAGAGTGAAGTAAGTCAGAAAGAGAAAAACAAATATCGTATAGTAACACATATATGTGGAACCTAGAAAATCGTACAGATGAACCGGTTTGCAGGGTAGAAACTGAAATACAGATGTACAGAACAAACGTATGGACACCAAGGGGGGAAAGCGGTGGGGGGTGGTTGTGTCATGAATTGGGCGATTGGGATTGACATGTATACACTGATGTGTATAAAATTGATGACTAATAAGAACCTGTTGTATAAAAAATAAATAAAATAAAATTCAAAAATAATTAAATTAAAAAAAACAAGCTTCATTCTTAAAATGTCCTAAACCAAATTAATTAACTTCCTGCACCAACTCCCCTCACTTTGCACTCCAAGTAACTAAATCAAGAGTAGAAACTGGTTCTCTTCCAAAACTTGGTCAGTCCTATAAGTTGATTCTTATACTGTTCATCTTCGTCATTTTGTATCCATTTCCAAGTTCTGCCTAGGCTACCTTCTAATTATTTCTCAAATACATCTTCTCACCACCTTCACCCTAATGCAACCTAGCAGTATCTCTTACCTGGACAACTCCATTGCAGTAGCTTCCTAACTGATTCACCTTTACCAACTCTTGCTTCTTTTCAATCAGCTACCCAAGTGATCTTTTCTCAAAATAAATCTTATCATGCTCCCCTAATGCTTGAAATACTTAATGGCTCCCCATTGTACTGAATATAGAGACCTAATCCCTCCTCCAGTAGCCAGTTAAATTATACTCCTTTGGGTCTCCTCCAGATGTGGTTCCTCTGGGAAAACTTTCCTGGCTCCTTTGACCTTCCCCACCCCTGCAGCACTTTATGAAGTGGGATTCAGAAAGTTCTAAGTCAAGTCTGGGTGCAACTGATCAGGAAGCAATGAGAGAAGTCAGAAAGCTGACTCATCCCCTAAAATCTGAAAATGCTGCTGGAAGAATTCTCCAGCAGAAATAGAGTCCTGTCTCTTTCAAATGCCGTCACCCTTCTTCACCAAGAACAATAATGTGTAATTTCCAGCTTCAACAGATGGTTTTTTCCACGCCTGGCAAACATGGTCTTTTTACCCATTCACACATCAGCTGAGAGCAGTCAGCAAAAACAGAATGAAGAGGTCTTTTTGCCTTCAAAAAAGTGACAGCAAATATTAAATAGCATGTAGTGTTCACCATTTCAATAAGCTCATTAGAGGTCCCTAGTCTAACTTCTATAGAATTATAAGGCTATAATAGAAACATTTACCAAAAGTGCTAGACCATTTTTCAGAATGATTTGGTGTCCTCAACACTGAAGAAAATCATTTTGGAACACATTTTCACGGATCACCTTAATTCAACTTGAACTAAATTCATTCATGAGAACTGCTGGGCTGTACATCTCAACTTATTTCTGCTTTGAATTTGCCTGTGATGGATACTGCTCGAGCTGCATGGATCACTGAGCAGAGAAGAACACTTCTGCCCTTCCTTGCCCTTCCTGATAATCAGAGGGAACTTATGACTTGTTACATGTTTCCATAATGAGGGCTTCAGAAATGGACGTTGCACATAGCCTGGGAAGGGGCAATAGAAAATGGTCTTCTGAGTCCTCTGGAGCTATTATTGTTTCTGTTGAGAGCTGTGGAGGATGTGGACAAGACAATGGAAGCAAACTCAGAGAAGCTGTTAGTCAGAGCTACACTCTCTGGGTCTGGGAGACACATATGAACCAGTCCCCAAACAAGGAATGCACGTTGCTCTCACCTATGCCGTGCTGCCTTCAACTTGCTTATGAAGTCCAGCTTCTTGAGGGTCCTTCAGTCGCTGTCCTTTCAAATGAAATGCCTCTTAGGCCTCTATCCTAGGGTCTTTTCTCATTCTATTCACTCCTTCATCGCTTCTGTCATTTTGTATGTGGTAGTGGTTCCCAAATCATAGTTCTTGATCGGCTGTCCCTCGTGGGCTACAGACACAAGTATCTCTCTACCAACTGGACCAAAGTGCTTGGATGTCACATAGGCAGCTCAAACCTGACATGTCCAAATCTGAACTCAATATCTTGCTCTCTTCAAATATGCTCTTTTTCTGGATTTCCTGTGTTTAGAGAAGGTCCCAACTGTCTTCCAAGTAGTCCAAGCCAGAACCTTGGTGTCCAAGTCAGCTATTGCTATAATAACACTGTGTAACAACCTACCTCAAAACTCAGTTAATACGTTCATTCTCCTGCCTGTAGGTCTAAAAGCTAACTATCATTTTATTTTATTGTGTGAGCTTGGCTGGGCAACTCTGCTTCCTCTGCAGATCAAGTAGCTTAGCTCAAGTTAATAGGACGTGGGTCCAGGTCTGGTCCGCATGTGTAGACTCTGGGGCCCAGGCTAAAAAGGTAAATGGCTACCCTGAACGTTTTCTTCAGATGCTGCATTATTAGAGGGAAAGAGCCAACCAACCACACAAGGACATTTAAAGTGCTTGCTCACATTGCTCTGCTAACAGTCCATCAGCCAAAGCGAGTTTATGACCAAATCCAACATCAGCGAGGACGGAAGTAATATTTTCTCTCCAAGTAATTCAATCTATCAGACCCAGGCATCATTTTACATTATTCCTTCCCCTTACTGATACCCTACCACCACCTCTACCACTATCATTCCCAATCAATTACTAAGCCCTATTCATTCATTCTCTAAAAATTTCTAGAATCAGTGGTGCAGGACACTATCCTGCCCTTGTCTGAATTTCCACCACAGCTTCCAGTTGGCCTTCCTGGTTCCAGGCCTGCCACCAATCCTATCACCACATTGAAGCTAGAGTGACCACTCAAAATCTTTTATTTTTTTCACTTAGTAAGTACGTACGTTTTACCTCCTACTATGCACCAGGAACTACTCTCAACTCAAATCCAAGCCCTCAGGGAAGTTACATTTTAGTGACAGTAGGTGGGGAACAGGTAAATGGATGATGGATGATGTAGGTAGATGACAGATATAGATAGATAGATAGATTACGAAGTATATCAGATATTGGCAAATACTGTGAGAGAGGGAGGGAGCTGGGGGCAGGGGGTAGAGAATGTTAGGAGGGAGGACTGATCTTATAAATATAGGGTGAACAAAGGTCTGACTGAGAAACTGGCCTTTCCATACAGGCTTATAAGAGGTGAGGGGAGGGGCTTCCCTGGTGGCGCAGTGGTTGAGAGTCCGCCTGCCGATGCAGGGTACACGGGTTCGTGCCCCGGTCCGGGAAGATCCCACATGCCGCGGAGCGGCTGGGCCCGTGAGCCATGGCCGCTGAGCCTGCGCGTACGGAGCCTGTGCTCTGCAATGGGAGAGGCCCACGTACCGCAAAAAAAAAAAAAAAAAAGTGAGGGGAATGGGATTTGGGGGCAAGACAGGTTTAAGTAGAATGTGCATGGAGACAAGGTGGGAGTGTGTCTGGGTGGCACACAGTGGGTGAGGGGGAAGGCTGTAGAAGTCAGAGAGGGTCTGGAACCACAAAAATGCAAACTATGATTCAGCTCCCCAGCTCAGCAGTACGTAAACACGAATAGAATTCAGACTCCTTAATGGGAGTTCCAAGGCCTTCCTTGACTTTATCTTCATTTACCTTTTAAATTCCAATTCTTATTTTACATTCTATGATCGAGCCATTTGGAACACCCTTCAGTTCTCTGAAGCTACATTGCTTTATCTCAACTCAGGATCTCTGAATGTATCTCTCCCTTAATCTGAAACACAAATCCCCCACCCCCTCCCCATCACAGCTTTGCCTGGCTCATTCTTCCTTTCACTTGTGTTCTTAGATTTCTCTGGGGAAACCCTCCCTGCCCTCCAAAAGCCATTTCCTGGTAGGATTTCCTCTAACAGAATGTCAAGGGCACACCGCACTAGCCATCTCTCTCAGCCCTCATCACATTGTGCAATAACCACCTGCTTGTTGTCTGAACTCCCTATTCCTCACTAGACACTGTCTTCCTCACCATTGTAGGGAATCCTCCTGAAACAATGTATAGCATAGAGTGGGTACTCAGTATACATAGCATAAATAAATGTACAAAGATACTGTTCTAATAAGGAAAGTATTACACTCAAACTTGCTATAAGAAAATTATAAAGATTATCAGAGTTGGTAACATCATCATTAATAGAAGGGCACAGATATCTGGCTTTCAAGTAGCTCAAGGCTGAGATCTAGCAACAATATACCATCTGCAAAGTGTTTATTTCCTATCACCCTTTTCCCAGTCTAGTGCTGACTGTCTCATTCCCACAGGCAGACAGTCAAATAAATATCTGTTAGATCATCCCCAATGCATTAGCAGGAAAGGTTTAAGAGTTGTGTCTCCCACTAGTATATACATCTAAACAGTCATTTCTTTAAGACAAAAATCTTCAAAACTTAAAGGATTTGCTTTTTAATGGTGGGATTTCAAGCACTGATAAAAAACACAATGAGAGATATTTGGAGAAAGCGAGAACTCCTTGGAAGATTTCAAATTACACCAGGTAAGTGGTCACCTATTCCACATACAGATAATAAAAATCAATCCCTGAAATTCTGTCTGTATTATATTTTACACAGTATTCATATACTCTACCTCCTTTGAACTTTGTAATGGAAATCATGGACCAACCTTATAGATGAGTATTGGGCCGCACCCGGCAGGCCTGCGAGCCCTGTACTTGCCCATCCTCGAGACTGAAGAAAGAGCCCAGAGTCAGCAACAGAGACATCGATGGTTTAATGGATGGGGGATCTTACCTGTCTGAAACAAGGTCCTGGAGTGACACCCCACCATGTGGCAGAAGGCAGTCAAGACATGGCAACAGTCTCCTCTCCTGGCTCCTGGGGGGAGGGGGAGGTTACCAACATCAGATTGGCTCACCGGTTATCAGGGAAACTAGCAGAGGGGCATGCCCCTCACTGCCCCTTTGATAAGTTCTCAAGGTGTTCTGATCTAAAGGTTAGAACAATCACCAGCTGGGGCTAGGAGCAAGTGTGTAGGAAGGTCAGTCAGGTGAGTAGGGTGTAGGTGAAGAAGGCACTGGTCCAGCAGGGAATGGATAGAGAGCAAAAGAATAGCCATCTTGGGTGGCCTGATCATACAACGAGGAAAACAAAGGACTTAGGGAATAGCATAAAAGAACAATAGCATAAAAGGACTATAGGCACAATGAAGCGAAAATTCAAACTGGAATTGAAAGCCTATACTTTTTCAAGGAGAGAGAGAGAAAGTTTGAGATGGAAGAATAAGAGAGAGATAGAATGAAATTTAATAATAGGAGCCTAAATTAACTATCTGGGATGTGTGAATCTGTAACCTGCAATTCTGCAGTGTGGTCTTAGTTCTTGCATACCTCTCTTAGTGTGAGCGTTTGGTTGTGCTAAGTGTAACTCCTGTGTTTAAAATAATATTTTAATAATATTTCCTGTACCGTAACTCCAGAGCACAAGTTGATTTCTTTCAAAAGTGCTGTAACAGTAATTAAGAGCATAGACTCTGTAGCCTGATGACCCAAGTTCAAATCCTGGCTCTGAATTTTACTGATTTGTGACCTTGGCCAAGTTATTTAACCTCTCTGTGCCTCAATTTCTGTATCTATAAAATAAGCACACTAGCACCTTTGTCCCATAAGATTCTTGTGAGGATTACATGAGTTAGTATCTTCACAATGGTGCCTAAAATAGTCTGGTACACTGTAAGTATTTATAAAAGGATCAACTATTATTGTCTCCTGCTCAACTGAACAAATAACTGTCTAACACTGAAGAAGAAACTCTCCATGTTGGAAATATTGAAAGAAGCTTACACTGATCCCCAATGCAGCACATAATTCATTCTATGCTGTGTATTATGGGTGTGAGGCTGCCACAGCTAACACTCAGGAAATGCATGTGATTTTTTTTCACGGTACATTCAGGTGAAGAAACACGCTTTTAAAAAATGCCACCCTCTGGGTTTTTGTTTGTCTTTGGAGGGTCTTAGAATTGGAGGCGAAATGAGAATTTCAGCATTGAATCTGGGGATCTCATTCTAGAAATATACTGACTACCATCTGGATGGTGGAAGAATTTGTTTTAATTGTAATTTAAGAAAGAAGAGACCTTTATGAGCAATTCCATTTGATGAGGATTTTAGGACCCTAAACAAGGTGAAAACGACTCAACTGAAGAGACCTGGAAGTTTCCAAATGCCAAAGACCAGTTAAGAATGAAAAGCCATAATTCTAAGAACTCAAGAGTTAATTTAGGTTTCATTTTCTGAGGAACAGATGGTTCTTAATAAAGTTGCCTAGACAACAGCAGCTCAGTCTCAGGGCAACCGCCCCTATGATTTCTCACCGTCCAGCATCAGCTCACACCAACCCCATAAACAACTTCAAGGCCATTCAGGGCCCCTTGGAATGGCTTCTGGCTGCTCTTAGTAGACCCTTGTGGCTGCAGACAGAAGGATCAAACACATCTAATTCAGCCGACCCGAGGTGTGGGCAGGATGTAGGTCGCAATGCAGCAGCTGGTGCTTAGGAGGAATCTCATACGCATGATCAGCCACAGCTCGAGTCCCTCTCACAATAGACAAGGGAGGGCCACCTCCATGGAAAAATGCATTCTAAAGGGCACAAGACAATTTCACATAATTTTTACTTTTTTTCCTAAATATTTTTGAGCCTTTCATTTGTTTTTCTACAATGAGCGCTTTGTTTTTCTAAATGTCTACAATTATAAACATGAATATGTTTTAGAGTCTGGAGGTAATTAATATTTTCCTACATATGGAGGTGCTGATGGATACTATAAGGTACCTTCCAAACTGAAAAATTTGAATCCTACCTGTCTCCTTCATGGTATTTTATCACAATTGTATTCAGTTGCTGGATTATTTGCTTAATGTCTCCCTTCCCTTCTAGACAGTAGGACCCATGAAAGTGGAGACTACATGGACCTCTTACACCAATATGACATCTGTGCCTGGCGTGGTGTCTTGTACAGAGGTAGGACTCAAAAAGTGATTACTGTATTGAATGAATGCACTGCCATTAAAAAAATTATAAACGGTTTAAAATTACAGCTTTTTATGATAAATGTTATACGTGATTTTGAAGAAAGTCCTTCTCTTAATTATATAGGGAATCATTTTGACAAGCCCTTTAGGTGAGGCAGATAAAAGGCAACCATGAGGAAGAAGTAAGCAAATAATACAAATGATAATGTTTCAGATTTACATTGTAAGTATTCTGTATAAAGTGAGTATATCTTTCAGTGAATCTAAACCTATGCAGATTATGTCGGAATAAAGACAGATAGATAGAACACATAATAGGATATATGTATATATATATGGTTGCATAATAAATTACCCCAAAACATCAGCTTAAAACAACAAACACTTATTATGTTACAGTTTCTGTTGGTCAAAAATCTGGGGGCAGCTTAGCTGGGAGTTCTAGCTCAAGGTCTCTCATGAGATTACAGTCAAGGGATGGCTAGGGTTACAGTCATCTCAAGGCTATTTGATTGGGGCTGAAGTAGCCACTCTCATATATATATATGTGTGTGTGTATATATATATATATATATATATATATATATATATATATATATATAAAATGTGGTGTGGTGTAACCACCACCACAATCAAGATACAGTATATTTCCATCACCGCCACAAAATTGTCTCATGCCTTTTTAAAGTCAATTCCTTCTCCCACTCCCAGACACTGACAACCACTGACACGTTCTCTGTCCTATCTCTATAGTTTTGCCTTAAGCTACATATAAATATTTATATGTAAACATAAATGAAATCATACACTATTATACAATCTTTGCCTTGGGCTTCTTTCACTTTTTTATTACTGAGTAGTATCCCATTGTAGGGAATTTTATTCATTCACAAGTTGATGGACACTTGGGATGTTTTGGGCAATTATGACTAAAGCTGCTTAGACATCCATGTTCAGATCTTTGTATGGATAGCTTCAATTCTCTCAGGTAAATACCTAGGAATAGGATTGCTGTTGTGTTATATGGTAAGTATAGATTTAACCTTATAAGTTAAATTATTTTCCAAAGTGGCTGTACCATTTTGCATTCCTACTAGTAACACATTAGGGGTCCAGTGTCCCACAACCTGGCCAGCACTTGGTATTATCAGTTGGTGTTACAGCTGTTGTTTTCATCGCAGCCATTTCTGTCCAGCATGCAGTGGTACTCATTGTGGTTATTATTTGCACTTCTTTAATGACCAAAGTTTTTGTATTTGTTTGCCATCCTATCTCTTCTTTGGTAAAGTGTGCTTTTGCCCATTTTTTCCTTGATTATTTGTCTTGATCAGAGGCGAAGAAGAAACTACAGAAAGAGGAGAGTCAAAGGCTGATCCTTTCTTTGCCTCTCTAGAGTAAAAATTCAGAGAGGTTCAGCTGAGCCTGGCCAACCACAATACGGACTGCATAACTGGTATTCTGCACGGAGTATTAAGTAGGTCATAGCAGCTTAACCTTGGGAAACACAAACTCCCTGAAGTCACCTGGATCTTGCAGAGATATCTGCACTCCCATGATCACTGCAGCATTATTCACATTAGCCAAGATATGGGAACAACCTAAATGCCCATCAATGGATGAATGTTTAAAGAAAATGTGGTATATACATACAACGGAATATTATTCACCTCATAAAAGAAGGAAATCCTGCCATTTGTGACAACATGGATGAATCTAGAAGACATTATGCTAAATGAAATAAGCCAGTTACAGAAAGACAAATACTACATGATCTCACATATTTGGAATCTAAAATAGTCAAACTCATTAGAAACAGAGATTAGAATTGTGGTTGCTATGGGCTGGGAGGTGGGAGGGAAGAGGGAGGTGGTGATCAAAGAATACCAAGTTTCTGTTATTTAAGATAAAGAAGTTCTGGAGATCTACTCTATAAAACAGGGCTTATGACTAATAATACTAATAATATCAATAACATTTAGCAAAATTTAAAATATTGTATATTGCATATTTTAAATTTTGTTAAGAGGGCAGATCTTCTGTTAAATGCTCTTACCGCAAAAGGAAAATTTAAAAAAGTGGGTGGGAGGAAACTTTCGGAGGTGACAGATAAGTTTATAGCATTGATTGTGGTGATAATTTCACACATGTATACTTCTCTCCAAACACATGAGATTATATACATCAAATACCTACAGCTTTTGTACATCAATTATACCTCATTAAAATGGTTTAAAATAAAAGTAGAAGAAAAAAATGATAAGAAGTCTAAGGTGTTCCAGAAGAACTGTATAGAGAAAATGGAGGAGAGAAAATCACCAAGTAAATAAGAAAAGAAAAATTAGCAGAATTGAAGGTCAAGTCTTCCCGATTGAAAAAAAGCCACTGAATGCCAATTAGTCTATTTCTTGGTTCAGCAGTGAAAACTACCTGCTGAGTGACAATAAGGTAAACAATGAAAGTTAACTTAAACAGAATTAACTACTGGGAAAATGGAGAGGGTGAAGGTGGAAGTACTGGTCTTGGTAAGCGTGTCAAGTTCTCCTCTTCACAACTGGCATCTTGGGGAAGATGGCTCTGGACCACCATGTCTTAGGGTTAACCTAGATCAACTAATAAAAACAGGAACAATTTACAATAATGTGCAACTAGCCAGTAATCTATACCTTGTAATTTCAGAAGGACTAGTTTTTTTCCCCTAATCTGTCGTGGATTAACATGTGGTCCTACCTTACATGACTAGTATGCAGATCACATCACCCACTGATGTGCTGGAGCTGGCTTGTGCTAGCCCAGGAGAGCTGATTGTTAGATTTTCAGCATTTGACATTACATTGGTGGCTTGAAATCAGCCATGATGGGAGTATTTACGCCAGAAATCAGAAAACACTACAAATCAAAGCGAGGGTTTTTTTTGTTGTTGTTAGCTTGTTTCTTCTAGAGAACCCGTCTACCTTACACCACTACAAACAATTCACCATGTAAGTCTAAAAACCCATAAAATGATCTACACCCTGTTCAGTGGGATGAGAGCAACAATGAATCATTGACTGTCGCAGCAATACCAAATTGCTATAGAAGTGTCTAAACGATTTCTCTCAATTTTTGTACATACCTGGTCTCAGGTAGCAAACGGTTTGCAGACTGACCCTGATTTCTAGGACACATTGAGCAGCATTGCTGTAGAGTATGTAAGTTCTCCCCACCACCCTTAACTCAATTTCAGCTATCTTAATATATTTCTTTGTAGTTCCTATGTTATCACACTTAATAAAACTTTAACATGTGCCCAAGGTCAATTTGCCTAAAAAGTTTTACTTTAAAAATATTTCATAAAATTAAGAAAATTAAATGAAATAAAAAAACTGAAATGTTTAGGGAAGTCTCCAGCATACAGTAAGTGTTCAATAAATATATCACGAGTAAATACTGTTGATAGATTATGAGCTGCTTAATGCAGGGGCCTTGGTTTTTGTTTGGTTTTGGTTTCCTTTTATACGTATGCTCCTTAACACTTTGCAGGATGCTTTTCTCTTCATATGTGTCCAATATTTACTGACTAAATTAATGATGAAAAAATAAATGATTGTAATGCTTGTCCTCTTAAACTTAATATAGACACTGTTTCTACGTTGAAAGCAAAGCCACAAGGGGTTTGGAGCCCAGGGATTTTGCAGACAGACCTCAACCTGCACAAATCCATTCTGAATATTTCCAAGCAAGCTGCCCATTTCCTGAATTTAGCCTTATGATGTGACAAAAGGAAACAATATGAGGATTTGTACTGAACTCAAATCTGAACTGAAAAGTAGTCTTATTTGACCCTCTGGTTTTTCCAAAGGAGGATGAGGTATGCAGGTACAAGGTGGAAAGTGACCTGGGCCCCTCTCATCTCACTTGCCAAGTGAGAAAACTGGAGATTTTTCTTGTATCTCTTAAATTCTACTATTTTACATGGCTAACCAATTGATTGTGCAGAAGAATTCTTGCTCAAGAATAAAACTTAGCTGTGCTCTGTGCCATGAAGAAGTAAATAACATCAGAGTTTTTTTGATTAGAGGAAATGGATTAGATTTGCCGGTTTCTTAGTGTCATCAGGAAAGACTTTATGGAAGCGGGGCTCATTTGACACGTCTGACTCAAAGTTTGTCGGTGCCTGAGTATCTGGTGTTTCTCTCTCTGTTACCTTCTATGCCAGCCATCTATCATCATCAGGAAACAAGGTGCTAACTACCACGAGATTCAAGAAGTAGGACATGTTTGCAAAAAATATTTAGGGCCAGACATTTCAATGGCAACTGATGAACCACTGGAGGAATGCCATTCACCAAATTCAAGAAGGCCAAGAATTTGGCTTATAATTCATATATGAAAGCCATGGTTCTTAATCTCTTTGATGAAATCCATGGGCCCTTATCAGAAGGTATTTGGGCCCAAACTTTTGCATTAAATTTAAGCAAGTTCATAACCCCCAAAGCTAAACAGGTGACCCAGATTAAGAACCTCATATTTGGTTAAGTTGGGAGAACCTGGGGTGGCTTCCACATCAGTGTCCCTTGTTTGGGTGAAGAGTTTGAGCTAAGGCAGGAGTGATTTCTGTGTGCACAAAAGAGATGGGTGGAATGGACAAGAAGCATGGTCTCCTATAGAACTGGGTGAGCCAGGCTTATAGATAGGGTGATTTGTGAAAGACTATCCACCTGGGAGAGAGTTAAGAACCCTGGAACGTAATTCTGCTTACGCCTCCAAGTGTCTGGGTGTTGTCATAATATTTTCTTTGGCCTTAGTTGTCTCATCTGAACAAGGATGGAAATTATTCAAGGATTTAGAAATTCTTTTAACTCTAAAATTCTATTATTTGGAGGTTCAAGATATGTAAAGAGTACAGGAAAGACACACATAATGGAGAAAAATTTTATGCCAAGAAGATGAACTTTGCAAAAGTTTGCCTGAGGGCTAAATTTCATATTCAGCATCACTGTGTTATAATGAGTCCTCAAATTATTTTTCCATTTTTTTTCCCCTAGAAGAACATCACTTCTATCTCTTACAGCAATCATTATAATCTCAATTTAGGAAAATACAAACAAACAAACAGTAGAAACCTTATACGGTACATCTACAATTCAAACTGCCTTGGATGAGACTGAGAAGGAAAAAAGCAATATAAACTTCCCAGTTTAAGAAGCCTATAATTAAGTCCATAGCCAACACACTGGCCAGCCTAGGTGAGTCAAAGCAGTTTGTTTGAAGTGCAGAGTGCAGAAGGATGACCACTAATTTGTGCTTTTCTAACTTGGCTCTTTGATTTGAATTTCCAGATTTAGAACTAGATCTGATTCTCTGTCTTCTAGTCTTCAGCTCCAGCCTCAACCTCCAAATCAAAAGTTCTATGTTTCAGAGGTGCAGTTAAAAGAAAACTGTTAGGTAGGTATCAGCCAATCAGAAAGAAAACTTTATGAGTTCCTCTGGCAAAACAAACTAAAAATAATGGTTTTGAACTCTTCCATAACTGTGTAAAGAATCAGGCAAACTTTTTCACATTTCTTGCCTTCTCCAAAAGGTGATACCAGGGTTAACAAGAAGAATGTACTCACATAGTTGACTTGAAATTCTATCCAGTTGTGGGTGTGTACACACCTCACTGCTATAAACAATAACTTAGGCTTAGATTGACATTGCTTTGTCTTCTGAGAAACTCAGACCCTCTCTTCCCTCATATATTAGCCTTGGAACTTTAGTGAACTCGGTATTTCAGAAAATTTAAAATAAACAGGCTTCAAGTCCATGGAAAATAAGTATATCAATTAAATTTGTCTACCAGGTACCCAGACTCATGATCCATTCTGACCTTTAACCTTGCCCAGCCGCTCTGGGACATGGTAACTGGGATCGGCCTCTCTTCATATCATTACTAAATACCTAGTGTTACCTTCTCCAAGGGTATGCTTACTTACATAAATCGGTCTTTTAAAACCAGAATATGGGGGAAAAAATGTTACCATTCATCTACTATTTACCAAGCATTGCCATACACATTACCTCATTTAATCTTCACAGCATCTCTAAAAAATAATATCTTATAGGGAACTATATCCCAGTGAGACTAAATTACTTGTTCAAATTCTCTTACTTATTAAATAAAAGAACTAAGGTGCAAATCCATATATTCTAACTGCAAGTACATACTTCTTCCTTCTGGATCCAAATGTCTCCCTATACTATTGGGGCTTTCATCTGCAAAGAGTAGAGACTCAAGAAATCTTTAAAAGATGGGGCTTTAATTAAGGAAGTAGAATACTAGGATCGAAAATAGTTTGGGGTACTTATTCTCTCTGCATCTCTCACAGAACCCATGATTTCCCTCATTGAATGTGTTCTTCATGTGTGTCTCCTCCAAACTAGAAAATCTTCCACAATGTTCCCATCAAAAGTCTATAGACCCCTGACCTAATTAGCTAGCTAATAATCCAAACTCTCATTCTTATAATGACTTTTGCACCGGGACACCTATTGACTTACTGATTAGCCTATGGGTGGGCCACCTTTGGGGAAGTAACCACTCTTGGTCCAATCAGTGGCAGCTCCTGAGCAAAATTTCTTTCCTTGAGCAGCGGGTGTGGGTAGAATTGTTTCAGACAAAAACACATATTGGACACAGAGAGCAATGACTGCCATGCCTGTGTTCACTAAAGCTTTATTAGAGACATGATAGCTAGAGGAAGACAGGGCATCTGATCCCCCTGTGTCCCCTGACATCACACATGTGCATAGCTAATCATCTCTATGAGTGCTTCCAGGCAGCCTGTTTATATAAGTAGGTTAATGGATGACCTCACACATTTTGCCTTTGCTGTATTCTGCTTTTTCCTCACCCTGGAGCCCCTTAAATCATCTATGCACTTAAAGCACATTTGCCATATCCATAACACAGACATTTTTAATGTATGAGCTAATTAAACATAATATATAAGAACTGATCCTAAAAAAACCTTTTATTGATTTCTCTGTTGCCATAGGGTACCATTGCTGTTTTCAACCAATATACTTTTATATAGTCTTTGCCTGAAAGCTGTCTTTGATTCATGTTGCTCTGATAAGTAAACCCTCTCTTATAATCTAATGAATACCACAAATCTAAAATGCTAATGATTGGATCTTTATCTTGATAAATGATAATATTTTGAGAAATTAGATCAAAATGTCTGATTCATTTCTCTCTGAAATTATATATTCTGACTCTAAAATCTCCCCCTTTAAAAGTGGCATTCCATGTATAACATGTGTGAGGTATGCCAACATATCACGTGGTGTGTGGACAAGTATGTGTACTTATATAAGTGCCACATGGCCACTGTAAATCTCCATAGCTTTCTCCCTACCATGTACCAGAAGTAGTTGGAGTTCCATTTGCTTCTACACAGTTCTCCCTGATTCTTTTTTTCTTCTTCTTCTCTGTCTTTGGTAGCCCTTGAATTTGGTATCTGCCATGATTCCCTCCATATTTCTGCCCCTCACAGAAACACAAAAGTGTACTCTGTACCACACTTGCCTCCACACACACACCTCTCCCCTAAAGAGAAGGCACTGAATACTATCATGGCTGTCCTTGATAATGAGGACTCAGGAGGTCTCAGTGGCCTCCTGGAGCGGTGGCTTATTGTGGTGTAGTGGTTTGCAAATTGTGATCTTAGACCTTTCATTCTATAGCACTACCCCTTAAAAGGGGGGAATCTCTAGCAGAAAGGACTTACTTTCTCAATTACCTCCATTTCAAATGAGAGTTTTTAAAGAAAACTTTTAAAAATAGGCATTTGTCTTTGTATGGTTTCCCAGAACCAGACTCTGAAATGGTGATTTCATATAAAGTAAGCAAGGGGCAACCTAAATGTCCATTGACAGAGGCATGGAAAAAGATGATGTGGTACATGTACACAAAGGAATATTACTCAGCCATAAAAAAGAATGAAATAATGCCATTTGCAGCAACATGGATGGACCTAGAGATAAGAGGTAAGTCTGACAGAGAAAGACAAATATCATATGATATCACTTATATGTGGAATCTAATAAAGAAAAATGATACAAATGAACTTATTTACAAAACAGAAAGAAACTCACAGATCTCAGAATCAAACTTATGGTTACCAAAGGGGAAACGTTCAGGGAAGTGATAAATTAGAAGTTTGCGATTAACATATACATACTACTATACCTAAAATAGATAACTAACAAGGACCTACTGTATAGCACAGGGAACTCTACTCAATGTTCTGTAATAACCTATATGGGAAAAAAATCTGAAAAATAATATATATATATATATATTTTCTTATATGACTGATTCACTTTGCTGTACATCTGAAACTAACATTTGTTAGTTTCACATTTTAACATTGTTAAATCAACAATACAGCAATAAAAATTTTTATAAAGTGGTCTGCAAGTGCAGGCAAAGTGGCTCCAGCCTGATACAAGTCCTTTAAAGACAGCCATAGGTGTGAGTTGTTAGAATAAGAGTCCTCTAGCAAGGAAGAGTGCACGGATGACAAAAGGGACCCAAAGGGTCTAGGCACAGCAGCAGTGGATCCATCACAGCTTCCTCCTGCTAAATCCCCAGATATGTCCAGTCTTCACTTCACTTTTTTTCTCAGAGATGTTCTCACTGAAAACTCCCTTCTTGAAACAGTCTTTTCCTTTGGCTTTGGTGACATTGTTGTCTCTTGATCTTTTTACTGCTCTCGCCCATCCGTTTTGCAAGCTCACCTTACTCTACTCTGACAATTCATTGTAGAGGTCCTCAAGGCTTTGTTCTAGGCTCTCTTCCTTCTCTACACTTGTTCTCTCTTTGGTCTCATCCTGTGGATTTAATTCTCCCTCATAGGCAGATGTGTTAAATGATGATATCTGCAAACTAGATCTTTACCATGATTTTGAGATATGCAGTGAATAAAATGGTCTTCTTTTAATTCTGATACCACAAACCAAATATGCCCCCAAACCATGGTCATTCCTTGACAATCATATATCTTTCTTATCTTCTCAGTGCCACCACCATTCATCAGTCTGTACAAATCTGAACCAATGCTATCTCTAAACATTCTCCTATTCTGCTCACTTACCTCCTAAAGAAATCTAAAACCTGTCCTCTTCAACATCTATAATACTGCCACTATAGTCTAAACTTCTGTAATCTCCTGTAGTATTATTTAATAGCCTATTAACTGGTTCAACCACTTCTACTCCCTCTAACCAATCCAGTATACCTTCCCCAGTAGACTGCAATCACTGTGAGGCCAGGCACCCATGCTTACATTGTTTCATTAGATAAACTTTATATTTTAAAACAGTTGAAATTGACAGAAAAAGTTGCAAAGATAAGACAGAGAGATTTCCCATAAACTCTCACCCAATTTCCACTATTATTAACAACTTACATTAGAATGGTACATTTGTTACAACTAATGAACCAATATTGATACATTATCATTAACTAAAGCCCATAGTTTGTTCATAGTTCTTGTTTTTACTAACATGTTTTCCCATTCCAGTATGCCTTCCAGGATATCACATTAGATTTAGTCATCATGTCCCCTTAAACTGTGACAACTTTTTTTTGTCTGTAACTATATTTCAGACATCCCTTATTTTAGTGACCGTAACAGTTTTGAGTATTACTTGTCAGGTATTTTGTAGAATATCCTTCTACTGAGATTTGTTTGATGTTTCTAACATGATTACATGGGAGTTATAGGTTTTTGGGGAGGTGGGGAGGAAAAACACAATGGTAGAGTCATTTGCGTCCCATCAAATCAAGGGTATATACTATCCGTATGATTTACTAGAGTTGATGTTGACCTTGATCACCTTGACTGAGGCATCTGTATCACTTTTCTGAAATGTACAGTGATTCTTGTTTGCCCTTTTCCATGCTGTACTCTTTGGAAGGAAGTCACAATGTATAGTCCACACCTAAGGAGTGGAGAGTTATGTTCCATCTCTGAGGGTGGGGTAGCTACAGAAACTATTTGGAATTCTGTTCAGGAGATGTCTCTCTTCTCAATTTATTTATTTATTCATTTATTTATATTAGTACAGACTCATGGACACTTATTTTACACTTTAGGCTTTAATCCAATACTACTTTATTGTTGTTCAGTGTTTCCATCTTTGGTCATTGGGAGCTCTTTCAAGTTGGTTTCTGTGTCCCTTTGATATATTCCCACCACTATATTTTGTTTCTTTTCTCTTTAAGCACTTTTGTACTTCTTGACACTCTAAGATCTAGTTTATCTTGCATATTTTCTGCCACAGTCCTAGAATCAGCTGTTTTTCCAAGAAGCCCTGATTTCTTGATTGTAGAATGGTATTAGAAACAAAGATCTGATGGGGCTTCCCTGGTGGCACAGTGGTTTAGAATCTGCCTGCCA
This sequence comes from Monodon monoceros, assembly GCF_005190385.1. Taxonomy (NCBI): domain Eukaryota; kingdom Metazoa; phylum Chordata; class Mammalia; order Artiodactyla; family Monodontidae; genus Monodon; species Monodon monoceros. The sequence continues at coordinate 48,065,173 of NW_021703775.1, forward strand.
ATGCAGGGGACACGGGTTCGAGCCCTGGTCTGGGAAGATCCCATATGCTGTGGAGCAACTAAGCCCGTGAGCCACAATTGCTGAGCCTGCGTGCCACAACTACTGGAGCCTGTGTGCCTAGAGCCCGTGCTCTGCAACAAGAGAAGCCACTGCAATGAGAAGCTCGTGCACCACAACAAAGAGTAGCCCCCATGTGCCACAACTAGAGAAAACCCATGTGCAGCAATGAAGACCAAACGCAGCCAAAAATAAATAAAATAAAATAAATAAATTTATTAAAAAAAAATAAACAGAAACAAAGATCTGAGAGCTAGATGTGCTCATTGTGACTGAATTGTCGTTACCTGTGGATCTTTTCCTCTGACAGAGCAAGGGTATGTATGTTCGTATCCTAACTAGTGCATATGCATATATCTGTAAATGTTTATGTATGTAACCATCTATATCGATAGTAAGTTATAAACATGAGTTCATACGGATGTCTCCAACTCTCATCCATGATCATATGGATCATTATGGTATTCCCCTCATGCTTATCTGTAAAATCTCACTGCAACAATAAAAACCCCGGCTCCCACTAGCTTTCATCCATCTAGTACTCAATTGTTCAATTCCAGTATACACGTATAGAATTATCAGCCTTTTTAACCCATACTGGAGTACAGTGCTTATGTACACTTCATTTTGCCTTTAGTTTTACAGACTCCATTTATTTCCCAAGTTACCTAGGTCAGTACCTTTATCTCTCACTCCTCATGATTAAACTTTTATCATCATTCTCACTATAGGTTAACACCATCCTGCCACAGAGTAAGTGACTAACAAGTAATTGTTGCCTGGTTGAAAGAATGAAAGAATTTAATTTGAAAACTTTCAACTGCTTAAGAAAGAAGAAGAGAAAGAGGAAGAAGGAGCTTCAAGATGGCAGAAGAGTAAGACACGGAGATCACCTTCCTCTGCACAAATACATCAGAAATACATCTACATGTGGAACAACCCCTTCTGAGCACCTACTGAACGCTGGCAGAAGACCTCAGACCTCCCAAAAGGCAAGAAACTCCCCACGTACCTGGGGAGGGCAAAAGAAAAAAGAAAAAACAGAGACAAAAGAAGAGGGATGGGACCTGCACCAGTGGGAGGGAGCTGTGAAGGAGGAAAGGTTTCCACATACTAGGAAGCCCCTTCGCGGGCGGAGACTGCGGGTGGCGGAGCGGGGAGCTCCGGAGCCACGGAGGAGAGCGCAGCCACCGGGGTGCGGAGGGCAAAGCGGAGAGATTCCCGCACAGAGGATCGGTGCCAACTGGCACTCACCAGCCCGAGAGGCTTGTCTGCTCCGCCGGGGCGGGCGGGGCTGGGAGCTGAGGCTCGGGCTTCGGTCGGAGCGCCGGGAAAGGACTGGAGTTGGCAGCGTGAAAAAAGCCTGACGGGGGTTAGTGCACCACGGCTAGCCGGAAGGAAGTCCGGGAAAAGGTCTGGAGCTGCCGAACAGACAAGAGACTTTTTCTTGCCTCTTCGTTTCCTGGTGCGCTAGCAGAGGGGATTAAGAGCGCTGCTTAAAGGAGCTCCAGAGACGGGCGTGAGCCGCGGCTATCAGCGTGGACCCCAGAGACGGGCATGAGACGCTAAGGCTGCTGCTGCCGCCACCAAGAAGCCTGTGTGCGAGCACAGGTCACTATCCATACCCCCCTTCCGGGGAGCCTGTGCAGCCCGCCACTGCCAGGGTCCCGGGATCCAGGGACAACTTCCCCGAGAGAACGCACGGCGCGCCTCAGGCTGGTGCAACGTCACGCTGGCCTCTGCCGCCGCAGGCTCGCCCCGCATCCATACCCCTCCCTCCCCCCGGCCTGAGTGAGCCAGAGCCCCCGAATCAGCGGCTCCTTTAACCCCGTCCTGTCTGAGCGAAGAACAGACGCCCTCAGGCGACCTACGTGCAGAGGCAGGTCCAAATCCAAAGCTGAGCCCCGGGAGCTGTGCGAACAAAGAGAAAGAGAAATTTCTCCCAGCAGCCTCAGGAGCAGTGGATTGAAGCTCCACAATCAACTTGATGTGCCCTGCATCTGTGGAATACCTGAATAGACAATGAATCATTCCAAATTGAGGAGGTGGACTTGGAGAGCAACGATATATATATATATTTCCCTTTTTCCCTTTTTGTGAGTGTGTATGTGTATGCTTCTGTGTGTGATTTTCTCTGTATACTTTGCTTTTACCATTTGTCCTAGGGTTCTGTCTGTCCTTTTTTTTTTCCTTTTCTTTTTTTTACTTAAAAATTTTTTTTCTTAATAATTATTCTTTATTTTAATGACTTTATTTTACTTTTATTTTACTTTATCTTCTTTCTTTCTTTTTTTCCTCCCTTTTATTCTGAGCCTTATGGAGGACAGGCTCTTGGTGCTCCAGCCAGGTGTCAGGGCTGTATCTCTGAGGTGGGAGAGCCAACCTCAGGACACTGGTCCACAAGAGACCTCCCAGTTCCACGTAATATCAAACGGCGAACATCTCCCAGAGATCTCCATCTCAATGCCAAGACCCAGCTCCACTGAACGACCAGCAAGCTACAGTGCAGGATACCCTATGACAAACAACTAGCAAGACAGGAACACAACCCCATCCATTAGCAAAGAGGCTACCTAAAATCATATTAAGGCCAAAGACACGCCAAAGCAAACCACCAGACGTGGACCTGCTCACCAGAAAGACAAGATCCAGCCTCATCCGCCAGAACACAGGCACTAGTCCCCTCCACCAGGAAGCCTACACAACCCACTGAAACAACTTTAGCCACTGGGGACAGACACCAAAAACAATGCAAAATACGAACTTGCAGCCTGCAAAAAGGAGACCCCAAACACAGAAAGTTAAGCAAAATAAGAAGACAGAAAAACACACAGCAGATGAAGGAGCAAGGCAAAAACCCACCAGACCTAACAAATGCAGAGGAAACAGGCAGTCTACATGAAAAAGAATTCAGAATAATGATAGTAAAGATGATCCAAGATCTTGGAAATAGAAGGGAGAAAATACAAGAAATGTTTAACAAAGACCTAGAAGAACTAAAGAGCAAACAAACAGTGATGAACAACAAAATTAATGAAATTAAAAATTCTCTAGAAGGGATCAATAGCAGAATAACTGAGGCAGAAAAATGGATAAGTAACCTGGAAGATAAAATAGTGGAAATAACTACTGCAGAGCAGAATAAAGGAAAAAGAATGGAAAGAATTGAGGACAATCTCAGAGACCTCTGGGACAACATTAAATGCACCAACATTCGAATTATAGGGGTCCCAGAAGAAAAAGAAAGGGACTGAGAAAATATTTGGAGAGATTATAGTTTAAAACTTCCCTAATATGGGAAAGGAAATAGTTAATCAAATCCAGGAAGCGCAGAGAGTCCCATACAGGATAAATCCAGGGAGAAACACGCCAAGACACATATTAATCAAACTATCAAAAATTAAATACAAAGAAAAAATATTAAAAGCAGCAAGGGAAAAATAACAAATAACACAAAGGAATCCCCATAAGGTTAACAGATGATCTTTCAGCAGAAACTCTGCAAACCAGAAGGGAGTGGCAGCACATATTTGAAGTGATGAAGGAGAAAAACCTACAACCAAGATTACTCTACCCAGCAAGGATCTCTTCAGATTTGACAGAGAAATGAAAAGCTTCACAGACTAGCAAAAGCTAAGAGAATTCAGCACCACCAAACCAGTTTTACAACAAATGCTAAAGGAACTTCTCTAGGCAGGAAACACAAGAGAAGGAAAAGACCCACAAAAATAAACCCAAAACAATTAAGAAAATGGTAATAGGAACATACATATCGATAATTACCTTAAATGTAAATGGATTAAATTCTCCAACCAAAAGACATAGATTGGCTGAATGGATACAAAATCAAGACCCGGATATATGCTGTCTACAAGAGACCCACTGCAGATGTAGGGACACATACAGACTGAAAGAGAGGGGATGGAAAAAGATATTCCATGCAAATGGAAATCAAAAGAAAGCTGGAGTAGCAATTCTCATATCAGACAAAATAGACTTTAAAACAAAGACTATCACAAGAGATAAACAAGGACACTACATAATGATCAAGGGATCAATCCAAGAAGAAGGTATAACAACTGTAAATATCTATACACCGAACATAGGAGCACCTCAATACATAAGACAAATACTAACAGTCATAAAAGGGGAAATCAACAGTAACAGTATCATAGTAGGGGACTTTAACACCCCACTTTCACCAATGGACAGATCATCCAAAATGAAAGTAAATAAGGAAACACAAGCCTTAAATGATACATTAAACAAGATGGACTTAATTGATATTTATAGGACATTCCATCCCAAAACAACAGAATGCACTTTCTTCTCAAGTGCTCATGGAACAGTCTCCAGGATAGATCATATCTTGGGTCACAAATCAAGCCTTGGTAAATTTAAGAAAATTGAAATCCTATCAAGTATCTTCCGACCACAATGCTATGAGACTAGATATCAATTACAGGAAAAAATCTATAAGAAATACAAACACATGGAGGCTAAACAATATACTACTTAATAACCAAGGGATAACTGAAGAAATCAAAGGCACAGGGTTATGTACCAGATGAAGGAACAAGATAAAACCCCAGAAAAACAACTAAATGAAGTGGAGATAGGCAACCTTCCAGAAAAAGAATTCAGAATAATGACAGTGAAGATGATCCAGGACCTCGGAAAAAGAATGGAGGCAAAGATCAAGAAGATGCAAGAAATGTTTAATGAAGACCTAGAAGAATTAAAGAACAAACAAACAGAGATGAACAATACAATAACTGAAATGAAAACTACACTAGAAGGAATCCATAGAAGAATAACTGAGGCAGAAGAACGGATAAATGACCTGGAAGACAGAACGGTGGAATTCACTGCTGCTGAACAGAATAAAGAAAAAAGAATGAAAAGAAATGAAGACAGCCTAAGCGACCTCTGGGACAACATTAAACGCAACAATTCACATTATAGGGGTCCCAGAAGGAGAAGAGAGACAGAAAGGACCCGAGAAAATATTTGAAGAGATTATAGTCAAAAACTTCCCTCACATGGGAAAGGAAATAAGCACCCAAGTCCAGGAAGCGCACTGAGTCCCATACAGGATAAATCCAAGGAGAAACATGGTGAGACACACAGTAATCAAACAGGCAAAAATTAAAGACAAAGAAAAATTATTGAAAGCAGCAAGGGAAAAATGACAAACAACATACAAGGGAACTCCCATCAGGTTAACAGCTGATTTCTCAGCAGAAACTCTACAAGCCAGAGGGCAGTGGCATGATACAATTAAAGTGATGAAAGGGAAGAACCTACAACCAAGATTACTCTACCCGGCAAGGATCTCATTCAGATTCGATGGAGAAATCAAAAGCTTTACTGACAAGCAAAAGCTAAGAGAATTCAGCACCACCAAACCAGCTCTACAACAAATACTAAGGGAACTTCTCTAAGTGGGAAACACAAGAGAAGAAAAAGACCTACAAAAACAAACCCAGAACAATTAAGAAAATGGTCATAAGAACATACATATCGATAATTACCTTAAACGTGAATGGATTAAATGCTCCAACCAAAAGACACAGGTTTTCTGAATGGATACAAAAACAAGACCCATATATATGCTGTCTACAGGAGACCCACTTCAGATGTAGGGATGCATACAGACTGAAAGTGAAGGGATGGAAAAAGATATTCCATGTAAATGGAAACCAAAAGAAAACTGGAGTAGCAATACTCATATCAGATAAAAGAGACTTTAAAATAAAGAATGTTACAAGAGACAAGGAAGGACACTACATAATGATCAAGGGATCAATCCGAGAAGAAGATATAACAATTATAAATATATATGCACTCAACACAGGAGAACCTCAATACATAAGGCATCTGCTAACAGCTCTAAAAGAGGAAATCGACAGTAACACAATAATAGTGGGGGACTGTAACACCTCACTTACACCAATGGACAGATCATCCAAAATGAAAATAAATAAGGAAACAGAAGGTTTAAATGACACAATAGACCAGATAGATTTAATTGATATTTATAGGACAGTCCATCCAAAAACAGCAGATTACACTTCTCAAGGGCACATGGAATATTCTGCAGGATAGATCACATCTTGGGTCACAAATCAGCCTCAGTAAATTTAAGAAAACAGAAATCATATCAAGCATCTTTTCTGACCACAATGTGATGAGATTAGAAATGAATTACAGGAAAAAAAACGTAAAAAACACAAACAAGTTGAATAAAGAACATTTTAGAAATGAAAAAAAAAAAAACCGACAAACACATGGAGGCTAAACTATATGTTACTAAATAGCCAAGAGATCACTGAAGACATCAAAGAGTAAATCAAAAAATACCTAGAGACAAATGACAAGAAAACACGATGATCCAAAACCTATGGGATGCAGCAAAAGCAGTACTACGAGGGAAGTTTATAGCTATACAAGCCTACCTCAAGAAACAAGAAAAATCTCAAATAAACAATCTAACCTTACACCTAAAGGAACTAGAGAAAGAAGAACAAACAAAACCCAAAGTTAGCAGAAGGAAAGAAATCATAAAGAACAGAGCAGAAATAAATGAAATAGAAACAAAGAAAATAATAGCAAAGATCAATAAAACTAAAAGCTGGTTCTTTGGGAAGATAAACAAAATTGATAAACCATTAGCCAGACTCATCAAGAAAAAGAGGGAGAGGGCTCAAATCAATAAAATTAGAAATGAAAAGGGAGAAATTACAACAGACACCGCAGAAATACAAAGCATCCTAGGAGACTACTACAATCAACTGTATGCCAATAAAATGGACAACCTGGAAGAAATGGACAAATTCTTAGAAAGGTATAACCTTCCAAGACTGAACCAGCAAGAAATAGAAAATATGAACAGACCAATCACAAGTAATGAAACTGAAACTGTGATTAAAAATCTTCCAACAAACGTAAGTCCAGGACCAGATGGCTTCACAGGTGAATTCTATAAAACATTTAGAGAAGAGCTAACACCCATCCTTCTCAAACTCTTCCAAAAATTGCAGAGGAAGGAACACTCCCAAGCTCATTCTATGAGGCCACCATCACCCTGATACCAAAACCAGACAATGATACTACAAAAACAGAAAATTACAGACCAATATCACTGATGAATACAGATGCAAAACTCCTCAACAAAATACTAGCAAACAGAATCCAACAACACATTAAAAGGATCATACACCACGATCAAGTGGGATTTGTCCCAGGGATGCAAGGATTCTTCAATATATGCAAATCAATCAGTGTGATACACCGTATTAACAAACTGAAGAAGAGAAACCATAAGATCATCTCAATAGATGTAGAAAAAGGTTTTGACAAAATTCAACACCCATTTATGAGAAAAACTCTCCAGAAAGTGGGCATAGCGGGAACCTACCTCAACATAATAAAGGCCATATATGACAAACCCACAGCAAACATCATTCTCAATCGTGAAAAACTGAAAGCATTTCCTCTAAGATCAGGAACAAGAGAAAGATGTCCACTCTCACCACTATTATTCAACATAGTTTTGGAAGTCCTAGCCACAGCAATCAGAGAAGAAAAAGAAAGAAAAGGAATACAAACTGGAAAAGAAGAAGTAAAACTGTCACTGTTTGCAGATGACATGATATTATAGATGGAGAATCCTAAAAATGCCACCAGAAAACTACTAGAGCTAGTCAATGTATTTGGTAAAGTTGCAGAACAGAAAATTAATGCACAGAAATCTCTTGCATTCCTATACACTAATGATGAAAAATCTGAAAGAGAAATTAAGGAAACAGTCCCATTTACCATTGCAAAAAAAAGAATAAAATACCTAGGAATAAACCTACCTAGGGAGACAAAAGACCTGTATGCAGAATACTATAAGACACTGATGAAAGAAATTAAAGATGATACCAACAGATGGAGAGATATTCCATGTTCTTGGATTGGAAGAATCAACACTGTGAAAATGAATATACTACCCAAAGCAATCTACAGATTTGATGCAATCCCTATCAAATTACTAATGGCATTTTTCACAGAACTAGAACAAAAAACCTTAATATTTGTGTGGAGACACAAAAGACCCTGAATAGCCAAAGCAGCCTTGAGGGAAAAAAACGGAGCTGGAGGAATCAGTCTCCCTGACTTCAGACTATGCTACAAAGCTACAGTAATCAAGACGATATGGTACTGGCACAAAAACAGAAACGTAGATCAATGGAAGAGGATAGAAAGCCCAGAGATAAACCCACACACCTATAGTCAACTAATCTATGACAAAGGAGCCAAGCATATACAATGGAGAAAAGACAGCCTCTTCAATAAGTGGTGCTGGGAAAACTGGACATCTACATGTAAAACAATGAAATTAGAAAATTCCCTAACACCATACACAAAAAAACCCTGAAAATGGATTAGAGGGGACCTCAGGGGAGAAAGTTCTCTGCCAACGAGTGGCACACTGAAGGAGTAGAGTGCTGAGGGCCATCAGCCAACTGCATTCCATGCAGCTGGGTGCAAGTCCTTTTAAAAAAGGGAATCTGACCAGCCCATCTCTACGTTTACCACACCTTTTAAGTCATATACATATATCATATATACATATAGATTGCAAGAGAGAGAAGGAGCATATTAACCAACACTGCAGTGCTCTGTTTATCAGTAAAAATAGTAGCATGCATCCTTGTCATATTCCTGACCTTAAAGGAAATATGTCCAAAGTTTCTTCATTAAGTATGATATTTGCTGTAGGCCTTTGCTGGATAACCTTTATCAAGATTAAAAATTTTTTACCTTTTGTTTCTAGTTTTCTAAGGTTTTCTATTTTATTTTTTAATAATAATAGTTGTTGAACTTTCAGCTGCTTTATTTGCGCCTATTAATAGAATCATGTGTTTTTCTCTTTTATCTTGTAACAAGGAAAATAGTATCAATACATTTTCTGACTTGAACTGTTATTGCATTCTTGGGATAAATCCTTCCTGATCATGATATATATGTGAGCATTTATCCTCAGGTACTTAGTATTTCATTAAGGATTTTTTTCATTTATATACATATATAAAATTGCCTTTACCTTTCTTTTTTGGACTTTGTTCACTTGGTCAGATTGCCCTCTCTTTGTTTATTCTGAGAAAACCTTCATTTAAAAAAAAGATGATCTGTTCCTTGAAAATTTTATAGAACTCAACTATAAAGTTATCAGGGTTTAGTCTTTTTGAAAACCAATGTTTTGATTTCCATTTAAATTCCACAAATGTTTATCAGGCTATGCAGATTTTCTACTAAATATTGTAAGTATTATTTTTATATTTCTTCCAAAAGTTTATCTATATTAATTAGGTTTGCAAATGAATTGTTATATTGTTTTTCTTGCTTTATACGTGTAGATATTTCTCCCTTTGAATACACTAAATATCTGTATCAATTTTTTTCCCTGTCTTGCCAAAGTTTTTCTATTTCCTATTCTTTCTAAAGAATCAGCTTAATTTGTGCATCATCTTTAGCAGTTCCTTTTGTTTTATTTCTTGATTTATATGCTTAACTTGAATATTTCCTTCTTACATTTTGCTTTTTCTAGTTTTTGGTATAGCGAGCTTAGATCATTTGCTTTCACTGTTTTATTGTTATTGTTGTTTGTTAGTTTTCTATTGTATGAATTCAAGCCAATAACTGATAGCAGCTTTAGCTGCGTTTTAAAAAGTTGACTTGTCGTGCTATAGTTATCATTAGGCTATAGGGTTTAAAATTTTAGTTTTTTTTTTAATTGAACTTTCTTAGTAAAAAGCATATTTGAATTAAAGAAAAATGGGATTTTTTGTCAGCTATCAATTTTAAACTTTATAGCCTCTGGTTGGGGAACATGTTCTTCACATCCTCCCTCCTTCCTCATTGAGTAGTCTTAGCTTCCTTCTCAGAAATCATTTGACCGTATATGCAAGAGTTAATTTCTGAGTTCTCTATTCTATTCCATTGGTCTGTATGTTTGTCTTTATGGCAGTACTACTCTGTTTTGATTACTCTAGTTTTGCAGCAAAAATTTAAATCTAGACGTGGAATTCAACTCTTTGTTCTTTTTCAAGATTATTTTGGCTATTCAGGGTCCCTTGGAATAAGAATTTTGGAATGGATTTTTCTATTTCTGCAAAAAAAATATTGTTGGGATTTTGATAAAGATTCCACTAAATCTGTAGATTGCTCTGGGTATTATCAACATCTTAACAATGTTAAGTCTTTCAATCTGTGAAAAGAGATGTCTTTATTTACATTCTCTTTAACTTCTTTCAGCAATGTTTTGTAGTTTGCAGTGTACAAGTCTTTCACCTTCTTGTTTAAGTTCATTCCGAAACATTTTATTCATTTCAATGCTGTTGTAAATTGAATTGTTCTTCTTAAATTCCTTTTCAGATTATTCATTGTTAGTGTATAAAAATGTAACTGATTTTTGCACACTGATTTGTGTCCTACTACTTTACTGAATTTGTCTGTTAATTACAATTGTAGGGGGAATATTAGGGTTTTCTGTATATAAGATGATGTGATCAGTGAACAGAGAGAATTTTACTTTTTCTGTTCCAATTTGGATGCCTTTTATTTCTTTTCCTTGCATAATTGCTCTGGTAAGAACTTTTAATACTATGTTGAGTAGAAGTGGTAAAAGAGGGCATCCTTGAATTGTTCTTATCTTAAAGGAAAAGTTTTCTTTCTTTCCCAGGGCTTGCTCTTTGTTTGTTCTGTTTGTTCAGTTGTTGTGGGATGGATCTGTGCCAAGAGTCAGACTGAGGTGTAAACTCACAGGCTTTTCAGGTCTTTTCTGAGCCTCTGCCTTTCCCTGGGATAAATGGCGTCCTAACTTTCCCTACGCATGCAGTTGGTTTTGAATGTCCTGATCTTTATATGTCTGGCTCCCAAAAGAAGGAAAAGGGGGAAATGAAGGCGGGGAAAAACACAGTGCTGGCCCTTTAAATTCTCTGGAAGCCGCTTCAGTCAGCGTTTCAAAATAATTACATCAGATACATTCTGCCAGTATAGTTAGGTAGGGGAGTATGATTAGGAAGGGGAGACAGATTCCCGCCACTTCTTATTCCACCATCTTCCCTGATGTGTAAGACTTACAATTTAAAAATTCAATTAATTTTTCTACTTTTTTTATACCTCAGGTGCAAAGATTTTGATTAATTACAATTCTTGGTTCATAACACATTATAACTTTTTCTATGCAGGACACTCTTTTATTTGCTGGTTTACCTTTTTTTGATCTATCTATATATTCTCTTATTTATATACAATATAGTGGACACTTTGGAGCCTTCCATCCAGTGCAAGACCTAGAAAATTATCAATAACTTGCATCTCCTGATATTTTCTTTTTCTACTCCTTACTATGTGGTCTAATAAGTCATCAATTACTGTGACTATTATAATTTCAAAGGATGAAGTTTTTGTGTTTACTGATTTAAAATTTTATATTTAGCTTTTAAATTGAATTTATTGTGTTATTCCAGTGTTATTTATCCTACCTTATTATTTTTTTTGCTTGATCTAACAGTTACCAAGAAGGCCATATTAAAATCTGTAATTGCCATTACTAGTTTATCTATCTCCCCATAATTTTGTCAATTATCACTTTATATTTGAGTCTGTGGGGGAGCTTGCATGTGTTTTATTTTGATTTATTATTCCAGTTTTCCATTTCTGAGTATATAACAGTAGATATATGCCTTTCTCTGTCTATATAACAGATAATCTCCCTTCATCTAATTTTGTCAGAATTATTTCATTTCTGATATGCCTGGTATATCTTTTCCATTCTTTTTTTTTTTTTTTTCTTGGGCCCTGGATTCTACCTCAGCCAGTTTCTGATTAAAACTGAAGTGGATTTAGCCCCTACCTGGCTTCCGAATAACTAGGTTTTTTTTTTTTCTTGCTTTTTATTTCTATAATTAATTACTTTTAATTGACATTTATTATGCATTTATTTTCCAATTATACTTTCTTGGAGTCTTTTTTTTTTATTTTTTACATCTTTATTGGAGTATAATTGCTTTACAATGGTGTGTTAGTTTCTGCTTTATAACAAAGTGAATCAGTTATACATATACATATGTTCCCATGCCCAGAGGCCAGACCATCTTATTCTGAAAGTGCTTCACAATGTTTTTATCTTATTTGGTAAACTTGTTTTGAAGCACATTAACCTTTGTTTCCCTTTTATGGAAATTCTAAGATTCTAGGGAAGGAAGGAAGTCTCTACTTGTTCTCCAACTGGTCTACAACTAGATGTCAACTTTCTATTACTTGTACTATAAGACATCTTTATTTGCGATTAATTGATTACATCCCCCTTTCCTTCTAGTATTTGAGGACAAGAGTCATTTCTGCTTTTTTGTGTCCCCAGTGCCTGGACAGTATTGGACAGACCTACTGATGACCTGATATGGGTTGAATATTATGGCTTTTATGAAGGCTAATAACCTGGAATCCCAGCCATCAGGAAGCTTAGTGTTTAGCAGAGGTGAAGAAGGGGAGACACCTGGATTGATCTTTTTTATTGATTCTCAATGGTGCAGTAAATGAACCCAATTTATCAAGGGTTAAACACATGAATTACATCCATAGTTTCAGAATGCCAGTAAATGGAAGAATGATCTATTACTTTCCAACATTATTGCACTGAAAACTAATGCAAAGCTAGCTTTTCAGCTGTGTATTAAGTCCTTTTCTTCAGCCAGGTATCACTGTACTTAAGCGCTTCCCAAAGCAATTGCATTTTTGTTTCCGCTTTTAATACCAGACCGTTAATCCCCAAGTTCTGTTTGGAATAAGGTGGTATGTGTGAACCTTGGCTTAGGGATTATGATAGTTAAAAGCCTACATTTAAAAAGGCAGATGCAAAATGGGATTTCATTTCTCTGTGGTATTAGGCTTTTAAGTGCCAAAAAAGTAACAATCCACAGAGAGGAATTTTTCAATAAGAGCTGCAGCTCTGATATTTTAGTCACAGTTGTCTCCAAATCAGCTAGAGATATGAATCTTGTTGGAGTAATGGTAGTTCAAGAAAGATATTGTATAAAATTGATTTAAATCATTTGACAGTATGTCTATATTCTGTAGTCAATAAAAAAAGAGTATCATGGGCCAAGGAAATGATTGCTACAAAGCACTTGTGCCTCATCCTTGAAAATCATCATGCAGGACCTTGTTCTGTAAGGTTTTGGCTACTCCTTCCCCAGCTAGCTTGGCAGCCCACTTTAATCAAGCCCATTTACTTGATGTACATGATGGGAAAAGTAAAGTTGACTGAGAGACATGCATTTGAGACTGACTGTCATTGATATGGAAATATTTTTGCATTTATATGGAGAATGAAAACTTTTCTATCAGAAGTTGGCAGATTTTTGATATTTTCTAGGATGAGGGAGGACCCCACATGGTAACACAGACCAAAGTCTCTTTTCTTGAGACAGGTAAATGGAACATTAAACTTCTTTGTGGCCCAGACCCTGCAGTAGAGGACAAACACGTTAATTTTCTTAACAAGGGAGGTGGACATCATCTCTTTGTTATAGGCAAGTGCATGAGGCTCAGGGAAGCAAGATCATAGACAGAATCAGCGTCACAGGTGAGATCTGATCCCAGACTGTGCTTTTCCTTCCCATTGCTGATTCCTAAGTGACCCATGATTGAGGGAAAGTTCCTGCTTTCAGTAAATCAATATATTAAAATCCCTGGCTACTGAACAATTTAGAAGGTGCCTTCATAGTGCCAAAGGATTTCCTAGGAAGTCCCTTTAAATAGTCAGCACATAGAAAATTCTAATATTTAAAAAATTAGTACTAAAAATATTAAGTGATTTACTTTAATTTGCATTCACCATTCCAATAATATTTCTTTATCAAGTACATGTATATGAAGTATTTATATATATTTATATATGATGCATTAATTCTGCACAATTCCCCTGTAAGATGGATTCTATTTTAGCCCCATTTTATAATCGAGGGAACTGGAGCACACAAAATAAATGAATCTCCTAAGGTCATATATCTAGAAGATGTGAAGGCAGGATTTGAACCCCAGTTGTCTGAGTCCTGAGCTCATGCTCCAAGGCAATACACTATTTCTCTGTCGGGGAGAACATATCCTCAACCTGTGATATGATACCATGAACTTCATTCCTTTGACAAATCATTTTACTGATGGGTTATGGTGAATTTAATTTCAGACAGCTGTTGATTAAGAGTTGTCATTTGCCCATCACTTTACTGGGTAAGGATGTGTAGAATAACAGAATATATGTAGTTACTGTCCTTGTGGAAATTTTAACCTATTTGAAGAGATTTCTTGAATTCTATTAGTGTATCCTAAATATGAACACCTATCTATTGAATTTCAGTGTTGCTTTTTTTCACTATTCAGAAAACGTTTTATTTGAAATACTACTTTGCAATGGTTTATATATTTTTTAAGCTATCCTACGCCAGAATTCTGTTTTTGCAGTCATAACTTCTATTTTAACTAGCTTAGCTTTTTTGTTTTTTTCTTTCAAGTTTTAACATTTGAGAGGTCTATGATATTCCTGTTCTATTTCACACCTTTTTAGAACTTTGGAAGGAGGGTAATCTCAATTGTACAGGAATTCTCAATTAACTTGAAAATCATGTTGCTGTATTCCCCCAAATATTCAGAATTCAGTGAGCTGAATGGGGAAGAAATCACACCTTCTATATTCATTTAACCATTCCACTAAGGTATATGCTCTTGTGTCCATTCATTCGAGGTTTTTTGGTGTTTTGTAGCTGCGTTGGGTCTTCGTTGCGGTGCACGGGCTTCTCATTGTGGTGGCTTCTCTTGTTTCAGGGCACTGGCTCTAGGTGCATGGGCTTCAGTAGTCGCAGCATGTGGGCCCTAGAGCACAAGCTCAGTAGTTGTGGTTCACAGGCTTAGTCGCTCTGCAGCATTTGGGATCTTCCTGGACCAGGGATTGAACCCATGTCCCCTGCATTGGCAGGCAGATTCTTAACCACTGCACCACCAGGGAAGTCCCATTCGAGTTTATTTTTAACCCTATCAATAACACTTGAAGTTTTCTTTCATTAAATTTCTCATTAAAATATTACTGAGATAAATTTTTTCATGTTTGAGAACTGAAATATTTATTAATTAAAGTATTTACTATGTCTTTGAAATTACTCATTTTATATTATTATGCTATATTTCACAAATTTCCTCAATTTTTAGTAATCTTTCTGTTTAAGCCTGTTTTTTTTTCTTATAAATATCTTCATTACATATGTTTTTAAACACTCCTCTAAATGCATCAGTGTTATTTTTAGATCATGAAGAAAGTGGCTCTCTCCATGCAGCTTAGCCATGCTTATAGGTTTCCCAATATTTCAGCCTGGTTCAGTGAGCTTAGGAAACTCCCACCAGAATGCAGAGCCCAAGATACACTTATTTCCCCTTTTCCTCTCACTGCTATTTCACAAGGAAGAAAAAAGAAATTAAAAAAAAAAACCTGTTAAAAATATTTTTTTACCATAATTAGATATAAACTTGAAATGTATATAGAGAGTGGAGTACAAGAAAGTTATTGCCTTGGCGGCTTCTAGAGGCTTCTAAGTTGTTGCTTTCTTCTCTCCAGGGGCCTCAAGGATGGTACCAGAGGATTTGCCCCACATGTTGGGTCCTGTGCTGCCTACAATGCTTTTCCTAGCCATCAGGCGGTGGAGCGTCCCCAGCCAAGCTTCCCCAGCTACAGATTGCTTTAGACGCTGCTGGTGGCTGTTCCTCTCTCCAGGGAGGCCCATGAGTGGGTGCAGGGAGTTCTGCTGCTTTATTATCCTAAAAGGAGAAGTATCTCTGAGAACTTGGTATTCAGATGAAACATGCCATGCGATGCTGAAATGCTGATCTAAATATAAAAGTACTTTAAAGTTGTAGGGCATTAAGAACACCTGCAGGCACTGAGTCCTCTTTAATCCTGTGGCTACCAATCTTCATCATTTTGTGCTTGGACTATTTTGATAGGATTTGGGTTGTTCTTCCTTTTTCCCACAATGCCTTGCTCCAATTTTGGGAGGGGATCTCAATCAGATAAATTCCCTTCAAACTACAGTTTTCAGCCTGCCAGTCTTCAGCACAAATGTTTTCAGTGGTTCCCTATTATATACGTAGAGTAAAATCCAAATTCCTTGCCATGCCATGTAACTCCCATGAGTTCCCTCTGGGAATGTTTACTCCAGCACATTGGTTCTCAGCGAGGGGCAATTTTACCTCCAGAGGGCACATTTGGTTGTCATAGCTTTGGGGGGAGGGAAGTTATTGGCATTTAGTTGGTAGAGATTAGGGATGCTGCTAAATGTCCTATGATACCCAAGACAACCCCCCATAAAAAATTACGGTCTCAAACATCAATAGTGCTGAGATTGGGAAACCCTGCTCTAGATAAACGGGGCTGCCAATTGTTCCTGGAATATTCTGTGCACAACTCCCTACCATACCACCTCAGTTTTCCACCTTTAATTCTAAAGTATAACTCCTGCCTTGACTCCTACCAACTCCCTGAATCCTTTCCAAATGCTCCCTCCCTCTTCTGAAATTTTATACTATGTATTGGTCCTATTCCTGTGTTACTTTTCTTAAATGTTTTATTTTCCCAATTGTATTATACATTTTTGAAGTACAAGGAATCTGTCTTTCATATCCCCCCACAGTACTTATCACAGGGCTGTACATATAATATGGGCTAAAAAATATTTGTTGTTTGACTGGACACAGGGAAAACAGTTCCTTGTGATGGTGGCCTCCCTTTATAGCCATGTAGCTCCACTTACTATATAAGTTGATTACTGCTACTGCAGTCATTGAATTCCTAATACGTAGACTAGAGCACAGTTCCTTTGTTTAAAGACACTGACAGTTTTACCAGGCCCGCAGCTCAAGGAAGCGTAATGGAGTATTAGTGATCAGGTATGGACCCGTGTCTTTTTGTCACGCCTATTGGCTTGCTGTTATCCTAAATGAGTGGCCATGTGGAACAAATCACTAACGTGAAGGAGAAGGCAAAAATTACCAGGAAAGAAAGCATGAAATGGTAAAAGTTTTATTTTATCTAGAATGATATGGAAATGTTTCATCTGATGCCAGCCTGCTGTTTTAAACAACTTCAGCCTCATTATTTAGAACCACTAACATAACATGGCTTTGCAGTGGAGAGCTTGCTAAGTCGACTCAAAGAACACATTAGCATGATCCTGTCTTGGTCTCTGCCTCTCATACAGATAAATGGTGTAATGTAATTTAATTTACCAAGCACGTATGGAGCATCTACTCTATAGAACGTACATATGTACAGTGCCTGGCATTGTGGACGATATGAAAATGCTCTCAGAGAACTCATCCAGTGGGGATGAAAGATAAGACAGCTGAATAGCAGTAAAATGGAATTCTGTGAGCACTCCAGGGATAGAGTAACCAGGTTTAGCAAGTGGTTAGCAGTGTCACTTTTAAGACCCTTCAAAAAAGAGATATAGGAATGCTTTGTTTGTAATATCCTTTTACTTTTTTTGTTGAGGTATATTAGTTTTCCATGGCTGCCATAACTCACTACCACAAACTTAGAGGCTTCAAACAACACTAATGTACCATGGTATAGTTCTGTAAGTCAGGAAGCTGATACGGGTCTCACTGGGCTAAAATAAAGCCATTATCAGGGCTATGTTCCTTTCTGGAAGTTCTAGGGGAGAATCTTTTTCCTTGCCTTCTCCAGATTCTAAGCTGCCCACATTCTTT
This sequence comes from Monodon monoceros, assembly GCF_005190385.1. Classification (NCBI taxonomy): domain Eukaryota; kingdom Metazoa; phylum Chordata; class Mammalia; order Artiodactyla; family Monodontidae; genus Monodon; species Monodon monoceros. The sequence continues at coordinate 48,083,041 of NW_021703775.1, forward strand.
GGCTCATGGACCCTTTCCTCCATTTTCAAAGCTAGCAGTGGTGGATTGAGTCCTTCTTATGCTTCAGAGTTCTAACCCATTCTTCTTATCCTCTTCAACTTTTAAGAGCTGATGTGTATAGATCGGGTCCACTCAAATAGTCCTGGATAATCTCCCCACCTCAGTGTCTTTAATTACTTCTGCAAAACTCCCTTTTGTCAAATAAGGAATATATTCACAAATCCCAGGGATTAAGTCGTGGACATCTTCAGGGGGCTATTATTCTCTTTACTACATAATACAAAACATACAGGAAATTGAACAAATCTTAAGCATACAATTTGATGAATTGTGGTGTATCTACACCCTTAGAACCACAACTAGGAAAACATATAGCACACTTTCAACTCTCTTGTTTTCTGGAACTTCTTGGTGACCCCTTCTTGTCCATATGCTCATCCAGAAACAATCACTCTTTGACCTATATCACCAGTGATTAGTTTTGCCTGTTTTTAAACTTCATATAAATGGAATCAAGCAATAGGTACTACTTTTGTGTTGGGCTTCTTTTTCTCAATACTTTGCCTGTGAGATTAATTTGTGTTCATACAACTATAACAATAATTTATCTTTTGTATTTCTGTGTATTATTCCACTGTGTGCATATACCATATTTACCCATTCTCCCACTGTTAGGCATTTATTTTGTTCACAGTTTGGGGCTATTGTGAATAAAGATATGATGAACTTTCTTTTGCATGTCTGTTGATTCTCATGCATACATATGTTCAGCTTTAGCAGATACCACTGAAGAATTTTCAAAGCAGTTGTAACAATTTATACTCCTACCAGCAGTAGAAGTTTCAGTTGCTCTGTATCCTCACTGACAAATCATATTATCGGACCTCTTGATTTGGGGGCTTCAGGTAGGGTTATAGTGGTATCTCACTGCAGTTTTACATTTGCATTGGCTTGAGGACTAATGATGTTGCGCACCTTTTCTCATGCTAATTGACTATTTGTATATTGTCTTCAAGTCTTTTTCCCATTTTACTTGTGGTTCAGTCATTTGCCTTTTAAAAAAAAAATAACTTGTAGATGTCCTTTATATATTGTGAAAAGAGGTCTTTGTCAGATATATGTATTGCAATGTATTTCTCAACTGTGACTACTGTTTCACTCAATGATAACTTTTGGTGAATAAAAGTTCTTAATTTTAATAGAGACCATTTTATTGATCAATTGATTGATTGTTTTTATTTTTGTAATCTGTATTTTATTAGGTTTGACATTTTTGTGAGTGAATATTTGGAATATATAAGTTGAATGCCAAGTTACTACTTCCTGTATTGAATTAAATGGATTATCCATTTTAACTCATCTGTTCTCTGTGGTTTACACTAGGGTATGTTTATGCGCTGCTTTTTATAACTACGTAATGATACAGACCATTTTAGAAACTTTTTTATGGTTAATGTTTTTGAGTTATATTTTAAAAATAGTTGCCTACTCCAAGGACATGAAGATATTCTCCTATGTCATCTTCTAGATGCTTTATTTCTTTGCCATTCACACTTATGTCTGTGGTTCACCTCAAATTACTTTTTTGTATGGTGTGAGGGAGGCATCACATTACATTTATTTCTAATATGAATATCCGTGTAACTCAGCACCATTTATTGAAAATAAATCCTATAAATCCTTTTCTCCCTTGAATTTAGTAACAACTTTCCTTTAAATCAGATGATTATAGATATGTGGGTATATTTTTGGACTCTCTATTCTGTTCCATTGGTCTATATGTCTATCCTCTTGCCAACATATCACAGGGACACTAGGACCAAGAATGCCAAGTAGTGAACTCTCACCAATAGTACTTTCATTGGTTAGAACAACCAACACATTTTTATGATAACTATTATAATTATTCTACCCTATGCTAAGGAGATCTTATGCATCAATATTTACATTGTAAGTTACTTGAGGAAAGCAATTTTCCTGGCTGTTTTGTAATTGCCCATTTTATACCTAGTAGACAGTCAATAATGATTGATTATATCCAACTTGAAGTTTCTCAACTAATAGATAAAGAATGATGTTTTTAGAATATTTAAAAGGCTGGAAACTTGTTGAGAAACACCCTTTAAAACTTAGACATATTTTAAGTAAACCAAACAACAATTCTCTAATTAGGCTCAAAGACTGAGACTCAGGAAACCTGGAATATAGTCCTGGCATTACAGTTAAAGTTATTTTCCATAAGGTCAGGCAAGTCGCTTAGTCTTTTATGTTCGGTTGACCTTATTGGTAAGAAGAGAAAAATAATACTGTCATAATACTTCCACCTTATAGTACTACTGTGACACTGAATTTAAAACAAACTTGAAGAAGAAAAGCTTGATGTGCAAAGCTAAGATGTTATTTAAATATATATGTACATATGTGTGTGTGTGTATATATGTATATATACACAATTCACCATAAGTTCACATTTCTTTGTGAAATTATTATTGATATACATGGTGAAGATTCTAAGACCCTGAAAGATACTAAAGGACAGTAAAATTAGCAACAGGAGAATAAACTAATTTTAAAACAAATTTAGAGTTCATTTTGTTATAGTCTTTAAGTGAAAACTAATCTTAAAATTACATTATGCATATATACAGCAACTCTCTATTAACCAGAGCCCTGCCATCATTAATTTGGCCAGAGAAATGAGTGTGTGTAATAGTCACAAATGCTGAAGTTGTTGAGTCTTTCTGTGGACTTCTCTGATTTAATTGAGTATGCGCATAAATTCAGAATCATGGTGGTTAGAAAAGGTACAATCTAAAAAATACTTACATGATATAACACAGAGATACAGTGCTCAATAAATGTATGAATAAATGAAAAATTTCTCCTTTCTCCATGCTCCCGAAGTTCTATACAGTATGAGTTGTGTATCTTATTGTGATCATTTATTTACATGCTGTTCCCTCCTGGGCTGTGAAGTCCAGAAGAGTGAAAGCTCCTTTAATCATCTGGAGTCCCCAGTGCCTGACACATACTTAGATACTTCGAATACATCTCTCAGCTAATTCTGATAGACTTCTCACAATAACTTCCTGGTGATTAGGGGAAAACATGACCTCCTTTAAGGCTTTGACAAAGACAATCCAGGGCCAAATGGGAAAGCGGTAATTAGCATATTGTGTTGGCCAATGCGTGTTTGCACACAGGTGAAAGGGGATTGACAGGAGGAGGAACTCCCCCCACAAAGGTAGGAAAACTATGAAGAAATCAGTTCTATACAGAAAGACTGTCAGCTTCCCAGCATAAACAATTGACCCCAATACCTCTGGATATGAGTTCTGAACTAAATGAATATTCATGGCCATGCAACAGATAATATGGGCTGTTTCTGCCATGATAATGAATTTCTATCTTTTATGCATCCCATCCATTAGGATGGATTAACCGGCCCCTTGTCTAGCCAAACTGGTCTAGGCATTTGCTCTCTTTTTAACGTTGGCCAAAATGTTGATGTAGTGTCTCTGCAGATGAAGCCTGCCAGCATTGTGGGATTGTGGCTTAGAGGACTATGCTATATAGCTGACCCTCTTGATGGGAATGATGCAGCCCAGAGTGCTTTCCTTTCTACCCCATGTTATTGACTTGCAGTGAAGGTGGAAAAATGCCAGCTGAAATCAAAAGAAACTGAGAGTGCTGGGTCATTTTTCAAAATTGTCGTTTTCTGCAGGCACCACTAAACATGGCTTAATTAACAGCAGCTGGGCAGGACCAAGTGGCATGAACCTGGATTCCCTGGGATAAGTCAGTGTTTTACATGCCCACTGGGGGTCCAATTAGGCCCAGAGCATGGTGTCCAAAGGATGGAACATTGGTGTTTTTTCAAGCAAGAGGCCAGCACTAGAGGAACTTAAAACGAATGTTAGCTGATGATAGGAGAAGTACAGAAAATGGACCTGTCCCGCTCATTAAGCACCTGCTCTAGGCGCTATATACATTATTTAAGGTAAGACTCATAAAAACTTTTTGAAGAGCAATATTATTATTTCTCCAATGCAAATATTAAAATGAGGTTCAGAGAGATTAAATAATTATTTCAAGGCCATACTGTTGGAAAGAGATTCAGAAATATTTAAACCAGGTACATCCGACGCCCCAGGCCCTCGCTTACATCACTGTGTACTGTTCTGAGGCTTGGAGTGAACTGAAAAATAAAGGGGAATTTTAGAAATTTAGATCAGTGCTGCCCATACAAAAGCCACTGCTTTTTTAGAGGGAGGCCTTCGAGATGGCAGAAGAGTGAGACTTGGAGATCGTCCTCCTCCCCACAAATACAGCAGAAATACATCTACATGTGGAACAACTCGTACAGAACACCTACTGAACGCTGGCAGAAGACCTCAGACTTCCCAAAAGGCAAGAAACTCCCCAGGTACCTGGACAGGGCAAAGGAAAAAAGGAAAAACAGAGACAAAACAATAGGGACAGAACCTGCACCTCTGGGAGGGAGCTGTGAAGGGGGAAAATTTTCCACACGCTAGGAAGCCCCTTCACTGGTGGAGACGGGGAGGTGGGGGGCGAGGGAGACGCCTCGGAGCCACGGAGCAGAGCGCAGCCACAGGGGCGCAGAGGGCAAAGTGGGGAGATTCCCGCACAGAGGATCGGTGCCGACCAGCACTCACTAGCCTGAGAGGTTTGTCTACTCACCCGCCGGGGCGGACTGGGCTGGGAGCTGAGGCTCAGGCTTTGGTCGGATCGAAGGGAGAGGACTGCGGTTGGCGGCGTGAACACAGCCTGAAGGGGGCTAGTGCGCCATGGCTAGACGGGAGGGAGTCCGGGAAAATGTCTAGACCTGCCTAAGAGGCAAGAGACCCTTGTTTCCGGGTGCGCGAGGAGAGGGGATTAAGAGCGCTGCTTAAAGGAGCTCCAGAGACGGGCGCAAGCCGTGGCTATCAGCGCGGACCCCAGAGACGGGCATGAGACGCTAAGGCTGCTGCTGCCGCCACCAAGAAGCCTGTGTGCAAAAACAGGTCACTATCCACACCCCACTTCCTGGGGAGCCTGTGCAGCCCGCCACTGCCAGGGTCCCGGGATCCAGGGACAACTTCCCCGAGAGAACGCACGGCACGCCTCAGGCTGGTGCAACATCACGCTGGCCTCTGCCGCCGCAGGCTCGCTTCGCATCCGTACCCATCCCTCCCCGCGGCCTGAGTGAGCCAGAGCCCCCGAAGCAGCTGCCCCTTTAACCCCGTCCTGTCTGAGCGAAGAACAGACGCCCTCCGGCGACCTACACGCAGAGAAGGGTCCAAATCCAAAGCTGAACCCCAGGATCTGTGCGAACATATAAAAGAAAAAGAAATCTCTCCCAGCAGCCTCAGGAGCAGCGGATTAAATCTCCACAATCAACCTGATGTACCCTGCATCTGTGGAATACCTGAAAAGACAACGAATCATCCCAAAATTGAGGCGGGGGACTTTGGGAACAACGATATATTTATTTATTTTTCTCTTTTTGTGAGTGTGTATGTGATTTTGTCTGTTAAGCTTGGCTTTTACCATTTGTCCTAGGGCTCTCTCTTTTTTTTTTTTTTTGTAAGTATAGTTTTTAGTGCTTGATATCATTGGTGGATTTGTTTTTTGGTTTGGTTGCTCTCTTTTTTTTATTTTGAATAATTATTTTTTATTTTAATAATTTTTCTTTTCTCTCCTTCCTTCCTTCCTCCCCTCCTTCCTTCCTTCCTTCCTTCCTTCCTCCCTCCCTCCCCCTCTGTCTCTTTCTCTCTCTCTTCCTTCCTTCCTTCCTCCCTCCCTCCCTTTTATTCTGAGCTGTTTGGCTGACAGGGGCTTGGTGCTCCGGCCAGGTGTCAGACCTGTCCCTCTGAGATGGGAGAGCCAACTTCAGGACATTGGTCCACAAGAGACCTCCCAGCTCCATGTAATATTAACTGGCGAAAGCTCTCCCACAGACCTCTATCTCAACAGCAAAACCCAACACCGCTCAACAACCAGCAAGCTCCAGTGCTGGACACCTTCTGCCAAAAAACTACCAAGACAAGAACACAACCCCACCATTAGCAGAGAGGCTGACTAAAATCATAATAAGGTCACAGACACCCCAAAACACACCACTGGATGTGGTACTGCCCACCAGAAAGACAAGATCCAGCCTCATGTATCAGAACACAGTCACCAGTCCCCTCCACCAGGAAGCCTACACAACCCACTGAACCAAACTCAGCCACTGGGGGCAGGCACCAAAAACAACGGGAACTACGAACTTGCAGCCTGTGAAGAGGAGGCCCCAAACACAGTAAATTAAGCAAAATGAGAAGGCTGAGAAACACACAGCAGATGAAGATGCAAGTTAAATCCCACTAGACCAAACATATGAAGAGGAAATAGGCAGTCTACCTGAAAAAGAATTCAGAGTAATGATAGTAAAGATGATCCAAAATCTCAGAAACAGAATGGAGAAAATACAAGAAACATTTCACAAGGATCTAGAAGAACTAAAAAGCAAAAAAACAGGGATGAACAACACAATAAATGAAATTAAAAATACTCTAGAGGGAATCAATAGCAGAATAACTGAGGCGGAAGAATGGAAAAGTGACCAGGAAGATAAAATAGTGAAAATAACTACTGCACAGCAGAATAAAGAAAAAAGAATGAAAAGAATTGAGGACAGTCTCAGAGACCGCTGGGACAACGTTAAACACACCAACATTTAAATTATAGGGGTCCCAGAAGAAGAAGAGAAAAAGAAAGGGACTGAGAAAATATTTGAAGAGATTATCGTTGATAAATTCCATAATATGGGAAAGGAAATAGTTAATGAAGTCCAGGAAGTGCAGAGAGTCTCATACAGGAAAAAATCCAAGGAGAAACACACCAAGACACATATTAATCAAACTATCAAAAATTAAACACAAAGAAAAAATATTAAAAGCAGCAAGGGAAAAACAACAAATAACATACAAGGGAATCCCCATAAGGTTAACAGCTGATCTATCAGCAGAAACTCTGCAAACCAGAAGGGAGTGGAAGTACATATTTAAAGTCATGAAAGGGAAGAAACTACAACCAAGATTACTCTACCCAGCAAGGATCCCATTCAGATTCGATGGAGAAATTAAAAGCTTTACAGACAAGCAAAAGCTAAGAAAATTCAGCACCACCAAACAAGCTCCACAACAAATGCTAAAGGAACTTCTCTAGGCAGGAAACACAAGACAAGGAAAAAAACCTACAATAACAAACCCAAAACAATTAAGAAAATTGTAATAGGAACATACTTAAGGATAACTACCTTAAATATAAATGGATTAAATGCTCCAACCAAAACACAGACTGGCTGAATGGATAGAAAAACAAGACCCATATATAGGCTGTCTACAAGAGACCCACTTCAGACCTAGGGAAACATACAGACTGAAAGTGAGGGATGGAAAAAGATAGTCCATGCAAATGGAAATCAAAAGAAAGCTAGAGTAGCAATTTTCATATAAGACAAAATAGACTTTAAAACAAAGACTATTACAAGAGACAAAGAAGGACACTACATAATGATCAAGAGATCAATCCAAGAAGATATAACAATTGTAAATATTTATGCACCCAACATAGGAGCACCTCAGTACATAAGGCAGATGCTAATGGCCACAAAATGGGAAATCGACAGTAACACGATCATAGTAGGGGACTTTAACACTCCACTTTCATCAATGGACAGATCATCCAAAATGAAAGTAAATAAGGAAACACAAGTTTTAAATGACACATTAAACAAGATGGATTTAATTGATATTTATAGGACATTCCATCCAAAAACAACAGAATACACTTTCTTCCCAAGTGCTCATGGAACAGTCTCCAGGATAGATCATATCTTGGGTCACAAATCAAGCCTTGGTAAATTTAAGAAAACTGAAATCATGTCAAGTATCTTTACCAACCACAACGCTATGAGACTAGATATCAATTACAGAAAAAAATCTGTAAGAAATACAAACACAGGGAGGCTAAACAACACACTACTTAATAACCAAGAGATCACTGAAGAAATCAGAGAGGAAAGCAAAAAATACCTAGAAACAAATGACAATGAAAACACGATGACCCAAAACCTGTGGGATACAGCAAAAGCAGTTCTAAGAGGGAAGTTTATATCAAATCTTACCTCAAGAGACAAGAAACATCTCAAATAAACAACCCAACCTTACACCTAAAGCAATTAGAGAAAGAAGAACAAAATAACCCCAAAGTTAGCAGAAGGAAAGAAATCATAAAGATGAGATCAGAAATAAATGAAAAAGAAATGAAGGAAACGATAGCAAAGATCAATAAAACTAAAAGCTGATTCTTTGAGAAGATAAACAAAATTGATAAACCATTAGCCAAACTCACCAAGAAAAAAAGGGTGAAGACTCAATCAGCGGAATTAGAAATGAAAAAGGAGAAGTAACAAATGACACTGCAGAAGTACAAAAGATCATGAGAGATTACTACAAGCAACTCTATGCCAATAAAATGGACAACCTGGAAGAAATGGACAAATTCTTAGAAAAGCACAACCTTACAAGACTGAACCAGCAAGAAATAGAAAATATAAACAGACCAATTACAAGTAATGAAACTGAAACTGTGATTAAAAATCTTCCAACAAACGTAAGTCCAGGACCAGATGGCTTCACAGGTGAATTCTATAAAACATTTAGAGAAGAGCTAACACCCATCCTTCTCAAACTCTTCCAAAAATTGCAGAGGAAGGAACACTCCCAAACTCATTCTATGAGGCCACCATCACCCTGATACCAAAACAAGACAAAGATGTCACAAAGAAAGAAAACTATAGGCCAACATCACTGATGAACACAGACGCAAAAATCCTCAACAAAATACTACTAAACAGAATCCAACCGCACATTAAAAGGATCATACACCATGATCAAGCGGGGTTTATCCCAGGAATGCAAGGATTCTTCAATATATGCAAGTCAATCAATGTGATATGCCATATTAACAAACTGAAGGATAAAAACCATATGATCATCTCAATAGATGCAGAAAAAACTTTCAACAAAATTCTACAGCCATTTATGATAAAACCTCTCCAGAATGTAGGCATAGAGGGAACTTACCTGAACATAATAAAGGCCATATATGACAAACCCACAGCCAACATCATTCTCAATGGTGAAAAACTGAAAGCATTTCCACTAAGATCAGGAACAAGACAAGGATGTCCACTCTCAGCACTATCATTCAACTTAGTTTTGGAAGTTTCAGCCACAGCAACCAGAGAAGAAAAAGAAATAAAACGAATCCAAATAGAAAAGAGGAAGTTAAACTGTCACTGTTTGCAGATGACATGATACTATACATAGAGAATCCTAAAGATGCTACCAGAAAACTACTAGAGCTAATCAATGAATTTGGTAAAGTAGCAGGATACAAAATTAATGCACAGAAATCTCCTGCATTCCTATACACCAATGATGAAAAATCTGAAAGAGAAATTATGAAAACACTCCCATTTACCACTGTAACAAAAAGAATAAAATACCTAGGAATAAACCTAAGAAGACAAAAACCTGTATGCAGAAAACTATAAGACACTGATGAAAGAAATTAAAGATGATACCAACAGATGGAGAGATATACCATGTTATTGGATTGGAAGAATCAACATTGTGAAAATGACTATACTACCCAAAGCAATCTACAGATTCAATGCAATCCCTATCAAATTACTAATGGCATTTTTCACAGAACTAGAACAAAAAATTTCACAATTTGTATGGAAACACAAAAGACCTCGAATAACCAAAGCAATCTTGAAAAGAAAAACAGAGCTGGAGGAATCAGGCTCCCTGACTTCAGACTATACTACAAAGCTACAGTAATCAAGACCATATGGTACTGGCACAAAAACAGAAATATAGATCAATGGAACAAGATAGAAAGCCCAGAGATAAACCCATGCACATACGGTCACCTTATCTTTGATAAAGGAGGCAAGAGTATCCAATGGAGAAAGACAGCCTCTTCAATAAGTGGTGCTGGGAAAACTGGACAGCTACATGTAAAAGCATGAAGTTAGACACACCCTAACACCATACACAAAAATAAACTCAAAATGGATTAAAGACCTAAATGTAAGGCCAAACACTATAAAACTCTTAGAGGAAAACATAGGCAGAACACTCTATGACATAAATCACAGCAAGATCCTTTTTGACCCACCTCCTAGAGAAATGGAAATAAAGACAAAAATAAACAAATGGGACCTAATGAAACTTCAAAGCTTTTGCACAGCAAAGGAAACCATAAACAAGATGAAAAGACAACCATCAGAATGGGAGAAAATATTTGCAAATGAAGCAACTGACAAAGGATTAACCTCCAAAATATTTAAGCAGCTCATGCAGCTCAATATCAGAAAAAACAAACAATCCAGTCCAAAAATGGGCAGAAGACCTAAATAGACATTTCTCCAAAGAAGACATACAGATTGCCAACAAACACATGAAAGAATGCTCAAAATCACTAATCATTAGAGAAATGCAAATCAAAACTACAATGAGGTATCACCTCACACCAGTCAGGATGGCCATCATCAAAAAATCTACAAACAATAAATGCTGGAGAGTGTGTGGAGAAAAGGGAAGCCTCTTGCAGTGTTGGTGGGAATGTAAATTGATACAGCCACTATGGAGAACAGTATGGACGTTCCTTAAAAAGCTAAAAATAGAACTACCATACGACCCAGCAGTCCACTACTGGGCATATACCCTGAGAAAACCATAATTCAAAAAGAGTCATGTACCACAATGTACATTGCAGCTCTATTTACAATAGCCAGGACACGGAGGCAACCTAAGTGTCCATTGACAGATGAATAGATAAAGAAGTTGTGGTACATCCATACAACAGAATATTACTCAGCCATTAAGAAAAACGAAACTGAGCCATTTATAGTGAGGTGGATGGATATAGAGACTGTCACACAGAGTGAAGAAAGTCAGAAAGAGAAAAACAAATACCGTATGCTAACACATATATATGGAATCTAAAAAAAAAAAAGGATCTGAAAAACCTAGGGGCAGGACAGGAATAATGACACAGATGTAGAGAATGCACTTGAAGACACGGGGGGGGAAGGGTAAGCTGGGATGAAGTGAGTTAATGGCATGGACTAATATATACTACCAAATATAAAATAGATAGCTAGTGGGAAGCAGCTGCATCTCACAGGGAGATCAGCTCGGTGCTTTGTGACTACCTAGACGGGTGGGATAGGGAGGGTGGGAGGGAGACACAAGAGGGAGGAGAGGTGGTGATATATGTATATGTATAGCTGATTCACTTTGTTATAAAGCAGAAACTAACACACCGTTTTAAAACAATTATACTCCAATAAAGACGTTAAAAACAAAAAAAAACAAAAGCCACTGGCTACATGTAGCTTTTGAGCACTTGAAATGTGGCTAGTCCAAATTGATAAGTGCTATAAGTGTAAAATACACATCGGATGTCGAATATTTAGCATAAAAATAATAATTTGGATATATTGGATAAAGTAGCATATATTATCCAAATTAATTTCACCTGTTTCTTGTTAATTTTCCAATCGACTAGAGAACTGAACATTACACATGTGACTCACACTGGAGGCTCACATTATATTTCTATGGGGCAGCGACCGTACTGGGGTGCAAGGACAGAGCATCAGTCCTTTTATTTCCACGGGATGGAAATAAAACACTAGTTCTCAACCAGTGGCAGTTTGCTCCACCTCCTCCAAGGAACAGTTGAACGTCTGGAGACACTTTTATTGCCGTGACTGGGTTTGGGGTGCTGCTGGCATTTAGTGGGAAGACCCAGGGCTACTGCTAAACATCCTGCAAGGCACCGAATGGCTTCCCAAAGCAAAGAGATTTAGAGCCAAAACATTAAGAGCCTCAAATCAAGGCTTGTCCTAGATTTGAGGACAAGGAGGGTTAGCATAAGCAAGTGAGGTTCTCCATTCTCTGAAGAATCAGGCCACTTAGCACAGAGGTGAACAGGGATGTTAACATAGGAGCTGGAAATTCAGCACTAGAAGCAAGGTACAAGGATTAGGTCTCGGTAGTTCTATTTTTAGTTTCTTAAGGAACCTCCATACTGTTCTCCACAGTGGCTGCATCAATTTACATTCCCACCAACAGTGCAAGAGGGTTTCCTTTTCTCCACACCCTCTCCAGCATTTGTTGTTTGTAGATTTTGTGATGATGCCCATTCTGACCCATGTGAGGTGATACCTCATTGTAGTTTTGATTTGCATTTCTCTAATGATTAGTGATGTTGAGCATTTTTTCATGTGTTTGTTAGTCATGCGTGTGTCTTCTCTGGAGAAATATCTATTTAGGTCTTCCGCCCATTTTTTGATTGGGTTGTGACCCAGCAGTCTCACTACTGGGCATATACCCAGAGAAAACCATAATTCAAACAGACACATGCACCCCAATGTTCACTGCAGCACTATTTACAATAGCCAGGACATGGAAACAACCTAAATGTCCATCAACAGAGGAACAGATAAAGAAGATGTGGTACATATATACAATGGAATATTTCTCTGCCATAAAAATGAATGAAATTGGGTCATTTGTAGAGGCGTGGATGGACCTAGAGACTGTCATACAGAGTGAAGTAAGTCAGAAAGAGAAAAACAAGTATCGTATATTAACGCATATATGTGGAATCAAAAAATTGTTATAGACAATCTTATTTACAAAGCAGAAATAGAGACACAGACATAGGGAACAAACGTATGGATACCAAGGAGGAAAGGGGGGTGGGTGGGATGAATTGGGAGATTGGGACTGACATATATACACTGTTGATACTATGTATAAAATAGATAACTAATGAGAACCCACTGTATAGCACAGGGAACCCTACTCAATGCTCTGTGGTGACCTAAATGGGAAGGAAATCCAAAAAAGAGGGGATATATGTATAGGTATAGCTGATTCACTTTGCTGTACAGTAGAAACTAACATAACATTGTAAAGCAACTATACTCCAATAAAAATTTTAAAAAAGGATTAGGTCTCAGAAAGAAATAGCATGAATCTATTCAGGAGAACTAAGGCCCAGAGGCCCAAGCCCCTGCCACACCCAGTCCATCCATCAGAGTTAGGCTGGAGTTACTTACATCCAGTGATTAGGGAAGAGCCAACCCTGTTGGTCCAGCACTTTTAACTGTGGGCAAAAAAGACTTGCAGAGACTTGGAGCCAGGCGGGGCCTGACAAACCTGACAAGTGAGATCAATTACAAGATTTTTCCCAAAGATTTTTCCACGCATGAGTGTCAACCTCGGCACCCACTTATGTCAGGGCTCAGCAAACAGTCTCTTCAACCAAATAGTACAAATTGAATTTATGAAAAAGAGAATTGGTCGTGTGGGATAAACCAGCATTTTCTGGAGATGCATTATTGGTTTCAATAGACCTTTATTATACATTTTAGAACACATTTCACGTCAAAGAGACAGCTAGGCTTTTGTTGAAGACTGAATTTCAGCAGCAAAATTTGAAACCTGTGATGTGTGCATATTAAACCATAGAAGCCTTCACTTCAGAGGATGAAATGATTTAAATTCTGCCTCTGTTCCTGAGACACTGCAGGGTAAGGGAGGATGTGCATACTGTCAACAGTTTATTTTTAGCCTGGGCTTGAGACAATATTCTCTCTCAGTGCGCTCAACAATGGATGGCTTTCCATCTCTTCAGGTATTTGTCTACATCACGTTGGTCCATATCTGACTATGAATGTTAAGAAGGAGGGCCACGGCATAGTTACATGGGCATAGGCGACCTTAGTCACTGCACCCCTTTGGGCCTCTCCACTGCCCACGTTTCCGCACATACCCTGCACACAAGAGCAAGCTGAGAAATACACAGTCAGGGCGTTCCATTACCCTCTCGGGGGAATCTGCTTTTTTAAAAAAGAGGAACCAAGAAGAAGGCAGGGATGAAAGAGAAACAAAGAATGAGGGCAATGGGACTGGCAAGGTCTGGGCTGGGGCCTGGGTTCCATTCTCACTCTCACAGCTGAGTAATCATGAGCAGGGGACAGAACCCACTCCTGCCTTCGTTCCGTTATTGTGAAGTAGGAGCCATAGCTCACCGACTTCTTGGGCTTACATGAGATTAACAAAGGGCATCATTTGTTCAGAGCATGGACTCTGGAACCATAGCAGCCGCGCTCAAATTCTGGCTTTGCCACTTACTTTCTATGTAACCTTTACACCAGTTACTCATCTCTGTATCTCTGTGACATGAGAGAAACAGTAGCCCCTATCGACCACATGGTGTGAGGACTAACTGGGTTATGACAGGTGAAGCACAGAGAGCTCTCTGGTCCTAGGTTACAGTGTCACTTAGCACTTGGCAGAAAACAGAGATATGGGGCATTTGGACTGGGTTCAGAGGAGAGTGGGCATCACAAATCACGGTGGTCTAGGAAAGCCCATCTGGATTTCTTTCTTTCTTTCCTGCTTTATCTATGGTTTATTTATTATTGTAAGTACAGTTTTATTAAATAATTGCTCATTTCCAGCGTTTCCATTCACATCATAGTCTACGGGAATGTCACTCCCAGATTAGTTGTATGTGGCAGCCACGTGAATCTTAGAAGGCTGGGCCTAGGTACTCGTTTGATCATGGAACATCTCTAAGCATGGAACTTTGTTTATTTCAGGGTGAGCAGGTACCCCAAATGAAAACTGAGCTTTAATTTCTTGCCATCTAGGTGGGATGAGGCTCTGCAGGGGATTTAATCTGATTACAAGGCAATGAAGGAGTTCTTGTTTCCCCCGAAGTTAAGTGGTTTCATTTCTACCACAGAAGCATGGAGCAGTGATGTTATCCACTATCAAACTGTCTTCTCTCCCAGTTCCTGGTGAACTTACCAAGTTCCCAGAGGGTAAGGGCGCTGTAGGAGACTCCAGGTGGAAGAATGGAGGAAGCTGGGGAAGGCCTGGCTCCAAGCCCCTGAGAGTCATGCCTTAGGAGAGAGGAGGACTGGCTACATGCAAAGCAGATGACATCACAAGAAAGTGGCAGAAGCAGCACTAAACCCAGGTGGAGTGATAGCACGGCCACTTGATAAACTCTGGAGAAGCGAGGAAGATCTGCCCCAGGTGAGTAGGAGGCAGCCATGTTGGTATAATGACACTAATGCTTTTAGAGTCAGGAACAAATGTATCATCTCCCCGGCCCTCTGATAGGTTTGATTGGGGGCACAGTGGATTTATATCTTTTGGGGTGACAACTTTTGTCCTGACTGTAAGTGGAATTAGGGAGATGAGTGGCTAGACCAGCCTCCTAAGTTTAAAGAATGGAAACAGAAAGTCCTTAGAGCTCACAAGTCTAGGGAAGAGCAAGTTTTTATCTGTCTCCATGACTATCTGATTTGACAATGGAGATGGCGAAGAGTACCCTGTAAAGACAAGGTGGCTTATTTACACGTAGGCACTGAATTGAAATAATATACAGTCAAGAGGGACAGACCTAGAAGAATACTCCTAAGTAGTACTAAGTAAGTCGTTCGTGCCACCCCACGTCTGCAATGGTAAGGTTCCCTCTCTAACGACACCTGCCCACGTTTTGCTGCCTACTCCTCTCTTCACCAACATCACTGTTATTCTCACGTTGAGCACTGCTGGGGACCCTTTCAGAGTCATGGAGTCACAGAGCAACTGAATCGGTCAAAACTTTGAGAATATCTACACTGAAGTCCCATTTCTCAGGTAAATAGACTAAGGCCAAGACATGTTACCCAGATTGGTGATCCAAAGGACACAGCAGCAGAGGTGGGATGAGAAACCAGAAAGTTTCTATGATAAAAAGAGTACAGAATTAGCCACCAAAGAGATCTGGATTTGAGCGCTATTTTGCCAGGTAGTAACTGTACAGACTTGCGAAGAACTTTACTTATTCTCCACTCTTTGCTTTCTCATCTGCCAAATGAGGATAATAATCATCACAGCGCATGGTTGTGAGGATTTAATGAAATGAAATATCAGAGAATATCAAGCGGCAAAGCTTTGCCATGGGAATGTGCTGGCAGGTCTGAGGAACAGAACAGGGTGCTGCAGCTGGAAGAGGGTGGGCAAGGGTGGCAGGAGATGAGGTCATCATGCTGATGACAGTATTTAGGGCCTTTGAGTCATGATACAGGCTTTGACCTTTGCTCTGAGTAAGATGGGATACTTCCGTGGAGAGTATCCTTCTGACCACTCTGGAAAGAACAGACTATAGAAGAGGCAGAGAATAGGTAGAAGGACATTACAATAATTCTGGCAAGAGATGACTGTAGCTGGGACCAGAGCACAGTAGTGGAGATGCTGAGAAGTGTTTGGATTCCAGAAATATTTTGAAGTCAGAGCTCAGATGAAGCTGATGAAATGGATGTGAGGTATGAGAGCCAAAAGCAGAAAAGTTAAGGATTACTCAAAAATTGTTGATTTGTTCCACTGAAAGAAGAACAAATTTGGTAGACAAAAAGCGTTATTTCAGTTTTAGGGAGAGTACATTTTGAGTACAAGTAGAAATGTTGAATGAACAGCTGGGTATATGAGTTTGGAGTTCATGAGAGAGGAGCTGGTCGGAGTTATAAGATGTGGTCATCATTAGGATACAGATAGTATTTAAAACCTTGTCCCCAGATGAAGTCATCCAGAAAATGAGTATGGGGAGGGTGGAAACGATGTCAGAAAACTAAGCCATGGGACACATGGGGCATGTGCAGGTCAGAGAAATGAGGACGAGTGTGCAGGGGAGAGTAAGAAGGAGCAAGCAGTGAAGTAGGAAGAGAAGGCTCTCCCCAAAGAAGGTATTTTAAGAAGGAAGTACTATTCAACTATGTCAAATGTTACTGACTGATCTAGTTAGATGAGGACTGACAACCAGCCATTTGTCTTAGCAACACGGAGTTCACCGGAAATCTTGATAAGAGCAATTTGGGTAAGTTAGTGGGGATGGAGGCTTAACCGGTGTGGGTTCATTAGAGAAAGTGGGTGGAAAATTGACTAGCTTGCCTGCATATTAAAATATATTACAAAACTTCAAAAATTAAGACAGGTTTTATTGGCACATGAATAGAAAGACTGGCCAATGTAACAGAACAGAATTTCCAGAAATAGATCCAAATATATATGAGAATTCAGTATATGATAAAGGTAACATTTCAAGAATAAATGGTGTTGAAATAAACTATATACCATCTGGAAAAAGATAAAGTTAGATCCAACTTTATCCTTTCAAGATTTCCAATGAACTGCTTATGAAGGAAAAAAAAGTTCTGAAAGAAATCGTAAGTGAAATTCTTTACACACTGGGAGTGGAGAAAACTTTCCCAACTATGACTCAAATTCCAGAAGCCATACGAAAGATTAATAAATTACTCTAAACAAAAATTCAGCAAATCACTGTTTCACAGGACAAATAATAAACTGGAAAAGATATTTGCAGTACATATCACAAAGTACTAATCCCTTAATTATGAATTGTAAGAAGAATGACAATAACAGACAGAAAACAGCAAAAGATATAAACAGAATTCACAGAAAAAGAGATATTAATAGGCTTTCAACATATGACAAGATTCCCTCTCATGAAAAGGAAAATATAAATTAAAATTACACTGAAGTATCGTTTATCACCGATCAGCAGGGCAGCAACTGAGAAATTTAACAATATTCTCTGTTGCTGAGGCTAAAGGATAACAATCATGGCCATGCTTAGCTGGTAACAGGGTACATGGTAAATATCCAGGGAGGGTAACCCAGGAATATTTATCAAAATTACAGATGCACTGTATTAGTTTCCTAGGACTTCAGTAACAAAGAGATGCACACAGAGTAGCTTAAAACAGACTTTTTTTTCCATAGCTCTGGAGACTACAAGTCTGAAATCAAGGTGTTGACAGGGCCACGGGGAAGGCTCTGGGGAAGGATCCTTCCTTGCCTCTTTAACTTCTAGTAGCTGCTGGCAATCATTGGCATTCCTTGGTTTACAGATACAACACTTCAATCTCTGCTTCCATCTTTACATGGCTTTCTTCCCTGTATGTCTCTGTCCAAACTCCCTCTTCTTGTTAGGACAACAGTCGTTGGATTAGTTTGGGCCCTCATATTAACTTAACCTCAGTTTAACTTGAAATGACCTCATTTTAACTTGGTTACATTTGCAGAGACTGTACTTCCAGATAAGGTCATAGTCACAGGTTTCAAAAGTTAGGACTTGAACACATCTTTCTAGGTGACACAATTTGATCCAAAACATACATTTTCCCTTTGACCTAGCAACCTATAGGGGGTCATTTATCTTATATATCGCTATAAGATTACATGTGTATAAAGTTATTCATCGCACCGCTGTTTGTAACAACAAATGATTGAAAATAACCCAGGTGACTACCCATAAGGGTCAGTTCAACAAACCGTGATATATCTGCACGATGGAATATGTGTAACTGAAGACATGATTGAGGAAACTCTATGCAGTAACATGTACCGACCTGTGGTATCCACTGTTAGGTGGAAAAAGGAAAGGTGAAAACAGTTTGCATTGTACGACACCTTTTGGGTCATAAAGGAATAAAATAGAATATATGTTTACTTTGGCTCATATTTGCATAAAATGTCATTGGAAAGATACATAAGAAATTTAATAAAACAGGTTAACTGTTGGAGGGGTAGCAGGAATGAGGAGGATGGACAGAGGTAGAAGCAAGACATCTCACTGCAATCTTATAAATTGTTTTGATTTTTAAACCATTTAAATATATGACTTGTTCAAAATATGTCATTAAGACTTCCATGAAGACAATTAGAGAATGAGAGGAGAGGACTGGGTATATGAACGCAGATACCCTTCCTGCAAGTTTGATGCCCATGCATTTTCTGCTACCAGAAGATGTTAATGGAAGGTTTTCAAACCAGAAGCAGGACTCATGATTTTTCTTCAAATGATCCTTAAAGAGCTTCTTGACTAAAAAGTAGAGGGGTTGCCACTCAGTTGGCCATACCCCCAGGAATGCAACCAAGTTCTGACATCACAACTGACATCTTGATGACAGGGATTGACACTGACTGTAAATTACATCCTGATTTCAGAAATGTTAAAATGTGAAAAACTATGAATCTTAGAATAGGTTAAATATGGTAGCATGATTTCCAGGCTGCACTAAGATCCCATCTAAAGTTTATGATCATGGATTCAAAGTGGAACTGGCCAGCATGATTTTGTGTTTCTCTCTACCCACATTTAGCCAGCTAAGAGGAGGCGGATAATTGGATTTACCCAGCACTGGAGTTTTACCAGGGGAAAATGGCTGAAAGGAAAGGGGGCAAGGGAGCTGCAGAATATACAAGCAGAGATTTTCATGGTGATGGAATCTAAGCTGGGTAAGGAGGGAAGTGAGGGCATGGGACTGTGACAGATTTCTGTTGGCATGTTACATATTTGCATTTCTTGCATGTACTTATTTATTCATTTTCCAAACATTTATTGAGTGCCTCTATATGTGCCATGCACCATTTTAAGCACTGAGGATATGATATCGAACAAGATAGAAAAGTTTCCTCATGTCGTTAAGTTACATTCTGCTAAGGGAAAAACAGATCATAGACAACAAAGAAATAAAAACAAATTTAAAAAACAAGAACAAACCAAATAATGCTCACAGCTATGCAGAGAATTAAAACTGCGTGATGTAGTTAATTGGACAACTAATACATTTAGGGTAGTGAATAAAAGCTTCAGTGATGAGGTGATATTTAAGGTGAAATCTGAATGGCATGAATGACCCAGTCCCGTAAATTTCAGGGAGAATAAAGTGAATTGGGCATGGGGAAGGCCATGTGCAAAGGTCCTAATATGGAAGCTCACTTAATTTGTGATAAATATGGAAAGGAAGCCATAGTAGCTGGAGCATGGTAGCTGAAGCTTAAAATGAGGAGATGAGATGGGAGAGGTAAATGGGAGCCAGACCATGTAGGGCTTTGTAAACCAGGATAAGTGTTTGGATTTTATTTCTAAGTATGCACATCATGTTATGATCTGGCTTATATTCATAAATGCTCAATCTGTAAGCTGTAGAATGAATTACGGATCTTCCTCGATGGGTTTATGTCTCTATAAACCCATCGTAATTTGAAAATACTATAAGTAGGAAATATATTTAATACACCTAACCTACTGAACATCATAGCTTAGCCTAGCCTACCTTAAATGTGATCGGAACACTGACAGTAGCCTATGGTTGGGCAAAATCATCTAACACAAAGCCTAGTTTATAATAAAGTTGAGCAGCTCATTGAATACTTTCATTTTTAACTTTCATTGAAAGTGAAAAACAGAATGGTTGTCTGGTACAAAATGGTTGTAAGCATATTGGCTGTTCACCCTCGCCACCCCATGGCTGACTGGGAGCTGTGGTTTGCTGCCACTACTCAGCATCAGGAAAGAGTGTCCTACCACATATCGCTAGCCTGGGAAAAGATCAAATTTCAAAATCTGAAATATGGTTTCGACTGAATATGTACTACTTTTGCACAAGAGTAAAGTCGAACTACAGTAAGTCAGGGACCATCCGTATAGAACTGGTAACAATGCAATCACAGAGGCCAGTCGGGAGGCTACTGCAGTAATACAGGTAAAATATCATGTAATCATGTAAGCATCTGGTTATTGAGATTGAGAGAAACTGACAGATTTAAAATAAGCATTCAATATCTTGCACTTTTATAGTGGCCGATGCTTTAATGCCTAAGAGGATCAAATACGATAGCTCAGAGAAAAATCATTCAGGGAGATGAGTGAATACTTGACTCAAACATTTGAATATTGTCTCATTATATTCACCCCCTGTAGCTATGGACCGTGAAGGCAACCTTGGGCATATTCACTTATAACAAATGGTTCTATTCTACCAAAAGCTTACTTGAATTACCAATAGGGAATTTACTTACTTGTGTGGAAGGAAAGAGGGAAGGAAGGGAGGAAGGGAGGGAAGGAAGAGAAAAGAGGCAAGAAAAGAAGGAAGGAAAGGACATTGAAAAGACAGCAAGGTCCCCATGGAAGTTTCTAGGGGAAAGGATACAGTGAACACAGTATGTTGCTCAGTTTTCATTTGGTAATTGGAGACCTGTGTTTTTAACAGTCAGCATGTCCTTCTCAAAGGCATATTTGAAAAGAGGTAGCATTTCTATCAATATTTCTCTGGGAAATGATTAAACAAGCACTTGTCCTAATTTTCTCCGCCTGCATGTGGTGGTAAGCAAACCTGTCCCATCTATCCTCTGAAAACGATGCAGGTGTTAATGCTCATGAAAATCACTGCACTGCCTTTGAGATCATGGGATTTTTCCATCCACATTAACCTTTAAGATGAAGGATGACATTTGCCTTTGCCTAAAGTGGGGGGAGGAGAAAGAAAAGACCCCAAAGACATGAGGGACCCCAGCAAGCTGTCAATGGCATAAATAATGACTGTGTCTTGGTCTAGAATGACACTGCAGTAAAGCCTTTGTAGTAGTGAACTGGGAAAACAAACAAATAAAACAGCTCAAACTGAAAACCACAAGTATGTTCTAAGGAATAAAGACACAGATCAGCTCAGTAGATTTCAGTGGAAGTAATGGCAATAGTGTAGGTTGGCGAATATGGCTTTAAACATGTCCCAGCAGGATAGCCAACTTGGGAACATGGGTCCCAATATCCAGCTGCATCATTTCAAAGAGCAGTCTGGGAGGAAATACAGAGATATTTGAACCTGGGGACTAATCTTTACATAATTTAAATGTGCTGCGGACAGCCACACCTGTGCAATTGGAAACTGCTGTTCACAGCTCCATTTTTAGTAATTAGAATTAACTCTAACCTCAGCAAGGTGTGGTTGGTATATAGCAATTTTATTTTCCATGCCTGTAGCATGGCTTTGAAAAATTCCTGCACTTCAGCCTCACTCAGAAGTTACAGAAAGAGTGATATTCACACCTTTATAAAAAATATTAAATTGGAGGGAAAATGCCCTCAGGCTCAGATGTTTCTCATTTACATATAGGATTTTAGAGAAGTTCTTAAGACCGCATCATGGCAGGTTATCATTGACATTTTCCAGAGAGGGTATATTTGATGACATAAATTAGGACTGCAAGTTAATCATTAAGCAAAATTGTAATCCCAGTAAATTAATCTCTATGCATGAGATTTGTTTCAGAAACGTAATGCCTGTCAGAGTACCCCCTGAAACGGTGACCAGAGTTGTGATGTTCTACCTAGTGCTTCATCACATGACTCCCTACAAAATACAGCATTCATTTTAGAGTTGCTGATGCCAAATAGAAAACATGAGCCAAGAAGTATTATTGGAACGTGCTGTGATGCGATTAAAGCAGCCTGGACTGAGGGGTATTCTGGAACCAAATTAAAATGGCACCAGTGGAGGCACTAGTGTGCTGGAAAAATTAAAGCAGAACATTCTTCCTTTTCAATGCAAGAATCTGCAGGTGGAAAGCAGGAGAAAGGGGTGTGCCAGCATCTTGCCAATGAGAATGATGTTTTAGTACCGAGATCTTCAGAAGACATCAATGCCACCTTCAGCTAATTCATTGCCAACCTACCTTGACATCAAGTTGCCAGATCAGCTTGTGAATAAGAAAGAGCCCTGAGAACTCTAGTCCCTTTATTCAAGTCTGGTATTTTTGGATTACAGCTTAGTAAATCCATTTGCCCAAAGAATAGAATATGGCAAGAGCAAATTTCAAAGCACTGACCATTATGTAATGTTTTTCTCAATCCTCCATAAGATCCAGCACGTGAATACATGGTACATAACTAGCCCTCCATGTTGGGTGATTGATCCAAAAATTATGATCTCAGGTTTGAGAAGGCAGATACTTTACCTCATATACATACATGACCACCACTCTGTACTAGAGATAGGGTTTGTCTTGTTAATTGTCTAGACTTTTTAAAGTAATAGAGAAAATAGTAATAATGCACGTTAAATTCATGTGCACCATTCTGTAGTTGTCACATTGCTAATAATGCAAAAAATGAGAAAATATCTTTTTTAAAACTATTAAAAAATTTTATCTGATTCAACAATGATGTTTCTCATATCCTTGATGAAAGAATAAATTCCTGACATACATCTCCATTGTTTTACTTTCATCTTTCTCTTTAATGCAAAGAAAATTTCAACCAATATTCATGTTGGAATTGCCTCTGTTCATCAATGGTAACCATAAATTGTCCACAGATAAAATATTTTTTAAAAAAATCAACAAAAATATTCTATGAGAATCAATTGGCTTTATGGAATTTACAGTAAAGAGTAATATTTATGTTACTATTACTTGTAAATTGTGTGCTACATATTCCCTATATCAATAAATTCATAGTAAGCACGTGTTCATGTGTGTGTGTGTGTGTGTGTGTGTGTGTGAGTGTGTGCGTGCAGAGCCAGTTGTTAGACACTTAACACAAAACGGCTGAGGGTTGAGGATAGGTCCTATAGGACTAAAGGTAAATCCCCCAAAACAAAGAAAATGAAGCCTGACATGACCAAATTTCCATATTGAAAATGTAGAAGACCAGACAGAGATCTGGGTCACAGAAAATCTAAAAATGAAAGCATTAACAGAAGCTGGTCAAAGTAGATTGAATTGACCAGTGGTCAATATTTTTGAGAACACCTGTAATTTTTGCTTATACTTTTCTCTCTTCATGGAAAGTAGTAACTAAATAACTAATATTTATTAGGTAATCACTATATGTCAGATGGTATCCTAAACACTTTTTATGGGGCATTCATTGTGACCACAATAATCCAAGAAGTTAATATATTCTTCCCCACTTTTTCAGATGGAAAATAGAGCATCAGTATGACATGAGGCAACCTGTTCAAGGACACAAGATACTGTGTCTCTCCACTACCTAATCTCTCAAACTCTGTGTTGGTAGTTGCCCCAGGAAAGAAGTGCTGATCACTTCCACTGGAAAAAAAAAATCTCCTTTGTTTGAGTCAAACTGTCCAGAGTTTTAATCTACCTTTCCAGCCCCTTTCCACCACAATTAACTCTTGAACAGGCTATTTTTCTGTCCATTTCACCTAAACTTTCACATATATATTTTGTTTGCTGTTTGCCTTTTTTCCAGTACCCTTCTTCTAAATAACTCTTCTTCACAAATCTCAATTCTAAATTCTACTCATCCTTTAGGGTTCAACTTAAATGCAGTCTGCTCTGTGGATTCCTTGATTTTCCTGGCTTGAAAAAAAAAATCCTCTACTCATTCAACCCTCTCTCTCTGTATCTCTCTTATAGCACTTAATCACCTTCCACATTGAATTAGGCAGCCTTTCCCAACTCTACTGTACTCATTTGGTCCTACCATGACAATATCTATTAGCATCAAACATTCTTTATTTTTCCCAGTGTTACCTCCATTTGTTTTACCCTGGAACTTATTTTCCCCAAATCCCATTAACATAACATGGCTCCAGTGTTCCAAGGGACCACAATTTAGGGAATACTGGAAGGTATTATTCCTCCTTGACCATGGATGCTGGGACACAAGACCAGATTTTATCTTTGAATCACTCACTGTAATTTACCCATTGTTTTGTGAATAGGAATTGAGAAAATATTGGTTGAATGAATGAACATGAATAACTATTTCTGTACTTGAGTAAAGATGTCAGTGGCCACAGACAGAGTACAACCTCTGGATGACCTTCCACAAAGCTTGCTTTTGGAAGCACTCATTGCAAGTATCCAACTGGGTAGCATCCCTATGACAAAGTTAGGCTGAAGAACAGTCTAAGCAGCAGTCGACAGAGGACATATCAAGGCATGTGGCTGAGTCCTCCTCAGTTTGCTGCACAAGTAGGGGGAAATAACAGCGAAGATTTAGGAAATATCAATGTGGCCTGCCATTACCCAGAAGTATCCCCTGCACTGGCTTGCCAGAAGACTGAAATGTTTATAGAAGTTCTTTGTTTAGGTTAAGGCCTCTCCCTGTGCCTCTTAATTGAAATCTCCCTGGTAGGAGCCTCTCATGTATACCTAACAATTTTATCCTATGGTCCTCTTTTTACAGCTTGGAAAGACAGGATCTTAGGAGAAAATAAGTGCCTTCCATGAAAAGGTTACTAGAAAAAAAAAAAAAGCATTCAGAAAAAGGTCACCCATGGACACAGAGAGACTTCAGGCACGTGCATGCACAGAGGAAAGACCACATGGGGACATAGTGCAAAAGTGGCCACCAGCGAGCTAAAAAGAGATGCCTCAGAAAGAACCAAACCTGCCTCCATCTTGACTTTGGACTTCGAGCCTGCAAAACTGAGGCTTCCGGGAAGATGGCGGAAGAGTAAGACGGGGAGATCACCTTCCTCCCCACGAATACACCACAAATAAATCTACACGTGGAACAACTCCTACAGAACACCTACTGAACGCTGGCAGAAGACCTCAGACCTCCCAAAAGGCAAGAAACCCCTCACGTACCTGGGTAGGGCAAAAGAAAAAAGAATAAACAGAGACAAAAGGATAGGGACGGGACCTGCTCCAATGAGAGGGAGCTGTGACGTTGGAAAGATTTCCACACACTAGGAAGCCCCTTCGGGGGCGGAGACTGCGGGTGGCGGAGGGGGAAAGCTTCGGAGCCGCGGAGGAGAGCACAGCAACAGGTGTGCGGAGGGCAAAGGGGAGAGATTCCCGCACAGAGGATAGGTGCCGACCGGCACTCACCAGCCCAAGAGGCTTGTCTGCTCACCTGCCGGGGCGGGCGGGGCTGGGAGCTAAGGCTCGGGCCTCGGTCGGAGCGCAGGGAGAGGACTGGGGTTGGCTTCGTGAACACAGCCTGCAGGGGGCTAGTGCGCCACGGCTAGCCGGGAGGGAGTCCGGGGAAAAGTCTGGACCTGCCGAAGAGGCAAGAGACTTTTTCTTACCTCTTTGTTTCCTGGTGCACGAGGAGAGAGGATTAAGAGCACTGCTTAAAGGAGCTCCAGAGACGGGCGCGAGCTAAACAGTGCGGACCCCAGAGACGGGCATAAGACGCTAAGGCTGCTGCTGCCGCCACCAAGAAGCCTGTGTGCGAGCACAGGTCACTATCCACACCCCCCTTCCGGGGAGCCTGTGTGGTCTGCCACTGCCTGGGTCCCGTGATCCAGGGACAACTTCCCCGGGAGAACGCACGGTGCGCCTCAGGCTGGTGCAACGTCACGCCGGCCTCTGCCGCCGCAGGCCCGCCCCGCACTCCGTGCCCCTCCCCCTCCAGGCCTGAGTGAGCCAGAGCCGAAGCAGCTGCTCCTTTAACCCCGTCCTGTCTGAGCTAAGAACAGACGCCCTCCGGCGACCTACACGCAGAGGCGGGGCCAAATCCAAAGCTGAGCCCCTGGGAGTATGGGAACAAAGAAGAGAAAGGGAAATCTCTCCCAGCAGCCTCAGAAGCAGCGGATTAAAGCTCCACAGTCAACTTGATGTACCCTGCATCTGTGGGATACCTGAATCAACAACGAATCACCCCAAATTGAGGAGGTGGACTTTGAGAGCAAGATTTATTATTTTTTCCCCTTTTCCTCTTTTTGTGAGTGTGTATGTGTATGCTTCTGTGTGAGATTTTGTCTGTATAGCTTTGCTTCCACCATTTGTCCTAGGGTTCTATCCATCCGTTTTTAAAATTTTTTTCTCTTAATATTTTTTATTCTAATAACTTTATTATATTTTATCTTAATTTTATTTTACTTTATCTCCTTTCTTTTTTTCCTTCCTTCCCTCCTTCCTTCCTTCCTCCCTCGCTCCCTCCTTTCATTCTTTTTTCTTTCTTTCTTTCTCTCTACTTCTACTAATTCTTTCTTTCTACTTTTTCTCCCTTTTATTCTGAGCCGTGTGGATGAAAGGCTCTCAGTGCAGCAGCCAGGAGTCAGTGCTGTGCCTCTGAGGAGGGAGAGCCAACTTCAGGACACTGGTCCACAAGAGACCTCCCAGCTCCACATAATATCAAATGGCGAAAATCTCCCAGAGATCTCCATCTCAACACCAGCACCCAGCTTCACTCAACGACCAGCAAGCTACAGTGCTGGACATCCTATGCCAAACAAATAGCAAGACAGGAACACAACCCCACCAGAGAACCTAGAAGAACTAAAGACGAAACAGACAACAATGAACAACACAATAAATGAAATGAAAAATACTCTAGATGGGATCAATAGCAGAATAACTGAGGCAGAAGAACAGATAAGTGACACCCCAAAACACACTACCAGACGTGGACATGCCCACCAGAAAGACAAGATCCAGCCTCATCCACCAGAACACAGGCACTAGTCCCCTCCACCAGGAAGCCTACACAACCCACTGAACCAACCTTAGCCACTGGGAACAGACACCAAAAACAACGGGAACTATGAACCTGCAGCCTGCAAAAAGGAGACCCCAAACACAGTAAGATAAGCAAAATGAGAAAACAGAAAAACACACAGCAGATGAAGGAGCAAGACAAAAACCCACCCATTAGCAGAGAGGCTGCCTAAAATCATAATAAGTCCACAGAC
>NW_021703775.1:48110663-48114901 GCF_005190385.1 Monodon monoceros
CACCCATTAGCAGAGAGGCTGCCTAAAATCATAATAAGTCCACAGACCTGGAAGATAAAATAGTGGAAATAACTACTGCAGAGCACAATAAAGAAACAAGAATGAAAAGAACTGAGGACAGTTTCAGAGACCTGTGGGACAACATCAAACGCACGAACATTCGAATTATAGGGGTTCCAGAAGAAGAAGAGAAAAAGAAAGGGACTGAGAAAATACTTGAAGAGATTATAGTTGAAAACTTCCCTAATATGGGAAAGGAAATAGTTAATCAAGTCCAGGAAGCACAGAGAGTCCCATACAGGATAAATCCAAGGAGAAATACGCCAAGACACATATTAATCAAACTGTCAAAAATTAAATACAAAGAAAACATATTAAAAGCAGCAAGGGAAAAAAAAATAACACACAAAGGAATCCCCATAAGGTTAACAGCTGATCTTTCAGCAGAAACTCTGCAAGCCAGAAGGGACTGGCAGGACATATTTAAAGTGATGAATGAGAAAAACCTGCAACCAAGATTACTCTACCAAGCAAGGATCTCATTCAGATTTGATGGAGAAATTAAAACCTTTACCGAGAAGCAAAAGCTGAGAGAGGTTAGCATCACCAAACTTTACAACAACTGCTAAAGGAACTTCTCTAGGCAAGAAACACAAGAGAAGGAAAAGACCTATAATAACGAACCGAAAACAATTAAGAAAATGGGAATAGGAACATACATATCAATAATTACCTTAAATGTGAATGGACTAAATGCTCCCACCAAAAGACACAGACTGGGTTAATGGATACAAAACAAGACCCATATATTTGCTGTCTACAAGAGACCCACTTCAGACCTAGAGACACATACAGACTGAAAGTGAGGGGATGGAAAAAGATATTTCATGAAAATGGAAACCAAAACAAAGCGGGAGTCGTGATTCTCATATCAGACAAAATAGACTTTAAAATAAAGACTATTAGAAGAGACAAAGAAGGACACTACATAATGATCAAGGGGTCAATCCACGAAGAAGATATAACAATTGTAAATATTTATTCACCCAACATAGGAGCACCTCAATACATAAGGCAAATACTAACAGCCATAATAGGGGAAATCAACAGTAACACATTCATAGTAGGGGACTTAAACACCCCACTTTCACCAATGGACAGATCATCCAAAATGAAAATAAATAAGGAAACACAAGCTTTAAATGATACACTAAACAAGATGGACTTAATTGATATTTATAGGACATTCCATCCAAAAACAACAGAATACACATTTTTCTCAAGTGCTCATGGAACATTCTCCAGGATAGATCATATCTTGGGTCACAAATCAAGCCTTGGTAATTTAAGAAAATTGAAATTCTATCAAGTATCTTTTCCAACCACAACGCTATGAGACTAGATATCAATTACAGGAGAAGATCTGTAAAAAACACAAACACATGGAGGCTAAACAATACACTACTTAATAACAAAGTGATCACTGAAGAAATCAAAGAGGAAATCAAAAAAATACCTAGAAATAAATGACAATGGAGACACGACGACCCAAAATCTATGGGATGCAGCAAAGCAGTTCTAAGAGGGAAGTTTATAGCAATACAACCCTAACTTACGAAACAGGAAACATCTCAAGTAAACAACCCAACCTTGCACCTAAAGCAATTAGAGAAAGAAGAACAAAAAACACCAAAGTTAGCAGAAGGAAAGAAATCATAAAAATCAGATCAGAAATAAATGAAAAAGAAATGAAGGAAACGATAGCAAAGATCAATAAAACTAAAAGCTGATTCTTTGAGAAGATAAACAAAATTGATAAACCATTAGCCAAACTCACCAAGAAAAAAATGGAGAAGACTCAAATCAATAGAATTAGAAATGAAAAAGGAGAAGTAACAACTGACACTGCAGAAATACAAAAGATCATGAGGGATTACTACAGGCAACTCTATGCCAATAAAATGGACAACCTGGAAGAAATGGACAAATTCTTAGAAATGCACAACCTTACAAGACTGAATCAAGAAGAAGTAGAAAATGTGAACAGACCACTCACAAGCACTGAAATTGAAACTGTGATTAAAAATCTTCCAACGAACAAAAGCCCAGGACCAGATGGCTTCAAAGGCGAATTCTATCAAACAGAGAAGAGCTAACACCTATCCTTCTCAAACTCTTCCAAAATATAGCAGAGGGAGGAACACTCCCAAATTCCTTCTACGAAGCCACCATCACCTTGAGACCAAAACCAGACAAGAATGTCACAAAGAAAGAAAACTACAGGCCAATATCACTGATGAACATAGATGCAAAAATCCTCAGCAAAACACTAGCAAACAGAATCCAACAGCACATTAAAAGGATCATACACCATGATCAAGTGGGGTTTATCCCATGAATGCAAGGATTCTTCAATATACACAAATCTATCAACGTGATAAACCATATTAACAAATTGAAGGAGAAAAACCATATGATCATCTCAATAGATGCAGAGAAAGCTTTTGACAAAATTCAACACCCATTTATGATAAAAAACCTGCAGAAAGTAGGCATAGAGGGAACTTTCCTCAACATAATAAAGGCCATATATGACAAGCCCACAGCCAACATCATCCTCAATGGTGAAAAACTGAAAGCATTTCCACTAAGATCAGGAACAAGACAAGGTTGCCCACTCTCACCACTCTTATTCAACATAGTTTTGGAAGTTTTAGCCACAGCAATCAGAGAAGAAAAGGAAATCAAAGGAATCCAAATTGGAAAAGAAGAAGTAAAGTTGTCACTCTTTGCAGATGACATGATACTATATACATAGAGAATCCTAAAGATGCTACCAGAAAACTACTAGAGCTAATCAATGAATGTGGTAAAGTAGCAGGATACAAAATTAATGCACAGAAATCTCTGGCATTCCTATACACTAATGATGAAAACTCTGAAAGTGAAATCAAGAAAATACTCCCATTTACCACTGCAACAAAAAAAATAAAATATCTAGGAATAAACCTACCTAAGGAGACAAAAGACCTGTATGCAGAAAATTATAAGACACTGATGAAAGAAATTAAAGATGATACAAATAGATGGAGAGATATACCATGTTCTTGGATTGGAAGAATCAACATTGTGATAATGACTCTATGACCCAAAGCAATCTATAGATTCAATGCAATCCCTATCAAACTACCACTGGCATTTTTCAGAGAACTAGAACAAAAAATTTCCCAATTTGTATGGCAACACAAAAGACCCCGAATAGCCAAAGCAATCTTGAGAACGAAAAATGGAGCTGGAGGAATCAGGGTCCCTGACTTCAGACTATACTACAAAGCTACAGTAATCAAGACAGTACGGTACTGGCACAAAAACAGAAAGATAGATCAATGGAACAGGATAGAAAGCCCAGAGATAAACCCACGCACATATGGTCACCTTATCTTTGATAAAGGAGGCAGGAATGTACAGTGGAGAAAGGACAGCCTCTTCAATAAGTGGTGCCGGGAAAATTGGACAGGTACATGTAAAAGTATGAGATTAGATCACTCCCTAATACCATACACAAAAATAAGCTCAAAATGGATTAAAGACCTAAATGTAAGGCCAAGCACTATAAAACTCTTAGAGGAAAACATAGGCAGAACACTCTATGACATAAATCACAGCAAGATCCTTTTTGACCCACCTCCTAGAGAAATGGTAATAAAAACAAAAATAAATGGGACCTAATGAAACTTAAAAGCTTTTGCACAGCCAAGGAAAGCATAAACAAGATGAAAAGACAACCCTCAGAATGGGAGAAAATATTTGCAAATGAAGCAACTGACAAAGGATTAATCTCCAAAATTTACAAGCCGCTCATGCGGCTTAATAACAAAAAAACAAACAACCCAATCCAAAAATGGGCAGAAGACCTAAATAGACATTTCTCCAAAGAAGATATACAGACTGCCAACAAACACATGAAAGAATGCTCAACATCATTAATCATTAGAGAAATGCAAATCAAAACTACAATGAGATATCATTTCACACCAGTCAGAATGGCCATCATCAAAAAATCTAGAAACAATAAATGCTGGAGAGGGTGTGGAGAAAAGGGAACACTCTTGCACTGCTGGTGGGAATGTGAATTGGTTCAGCCACTATGGAGAACAGTATGGAGGCTCCTTAAAAAACTACAAATAGAAATACCATATGATCCAGCAATCCCACTACTGGGCATATACCCTGAGAAA
>NW_021703775.1:48114911-48152135 GCF_005190385.1 Monodon monoceros
TGTCATGAAGAACCTAGTGGTAAGACAGGAATAAAGACACAGACCTACTACAGAATGGACTTGAGGATATGGGGAGGGGGAAGGGTAAGCTGTGACAAAGTGAGAGAGAGGCATGGACATATATACACTACCAAAAGTAAGGTAGATGGCTAGTGGGAAGCAGCCGCATAGCACAGGGAGATCAGCTAGCTGCTTTGTGACCGCCTGGAGGCGTGGGATAGGGAGGGTGGGAGGGAGGGAGGCGCAAGAGGGAAGAGATATGGGAACATATGTATATGTATAACTGATTCACTTTGTTATAAAGCAGAAACTAACACACCATTGCATAGCAATTATACTCCAATAAAGATGTAAAAAAAAAGAAAAAGAAAAAGGTCACCAAAGGACTACCTTTTTTAATGTCACAAGTTTCCCAAATGTGTATGTGATACGTGGGTTATGTAGATATGTGTGGACCTACATGAAAAAGTGTTTTCTCCTCTTGAAAGCTATTTTTCCAGCCACAGGTAACCTTGAACACACTGAAAAATTAGAATAAAAATTAATAACAAAATTATTTTCCATTTACCTTGACCCAGAGCTGCCAGGAGAAAATCTCAGTGGAAAAGTCTGAAAACTGCAGATATAGTGTACCCAAGTTCTGTACAGTTTAGCAAAAATGATGGAAAGATGTACCTTCATTATCAATTATAGGCTGCCTGCTGTGTTCCCTGAAAAATGATCAAATCTGTTACCTCCTAAAAGCAAGTCACTGATGCATGCTCCTCCCCTGCCCACCCACCTCGGGCCCCATCTCTCCGGCCTAGTGTCCACACACACAATCTGCCCCACCGTGATTTATGGTTTAGAAAGAAGAGGATTACTGGATGGGGTGTATATAAGAGCAAAAGGGAACCTGGACAAACCATCAAAGAGAAGAAAGGCGAAAGAGTGAACAGGAAAAAAACAGAACAGCTATTAAATAATTCAGGACAACGCCCAAAGGAAAACAGACACTGAATGGGAATGGAGGAAATAAATAGATTAAGGTATACAACAGAGGGAAAAAAAAACAAAAACAGAGTGGAAAGAAGGAGATGCAAGAGCTCACCCAAGGGAGAAAAGCAAGACGGCATTGCTGAGACCCAGCAGGAATATTGACAACTGGATAAAGAATAGAAAAAAAAAAATAGCTCATAATCTCTTGACACCCTCTGAAGAGGCCCTTGGCAGTGGCTTCTTCTGATTCATACAGGTTTTCAATGCTTTCAGAAAGCCTATTTCTCTGGCCCAGTTAGAGGCTTTTTGGAAGCGTGGGGCAGATATGGACTTCTGAAAATAGTGGCCCAAGGATTATGGCTGAGGATGGAAAGGCATTTTATGGGGATATACATATACATAGAGCTGATTCACTTTGTTATACAGCAGAAACTAAAACACAACCTTTTAAAGCAATTATACTCCAATAAGGATGTTAAAAAAAGAAAGAAAGAAAGAAAGGCATTTTAACTTCATTCTAGAATTGAGAGGTCACATATTCTGAAGTTAACAGTGAGGCCTATTCCAGCTAAACATTTTAACCCAGCCAGAATTGAGGAAGCAGGATTCATTCTATGCTGTGGATGTCCCATCCGGGCTACTCTGTTTTCCAACGGTCAGTGAAAGTTTTCCTTGAGTAACAAATACAGTGGCTATAAGAGTTGGTGGGAATGCAAACCTCACTTGACAACTGGGAGAGCAAACATTTGCTCAGCAGACATTTATTGAGCACTTCGCTATGTGCCAACCTCTGTCCTCTTCCAAGTGAGTGAAGCAGGAAACGTGGGGTGGTGCCAGGTAATCTGTATCTTAGCAAACACTCAAGCTGATTCTGGGGCCACGATCTTCTGATCGTTTTTCCAGAAACAGTTCAAGGGCAGCACTTCTCAACCCTTTTTTCAATTATTACTCACTGAGGAGCCTTTCTAGACATTTTTTCCTAACCATACTCTCATGAAAATTGAATGCCACAGATATATTTTATATCTGCTTATGTACCATGGCCCTTTAGAGGGCCATGAACTCCTTTAGTGTATAATTTTTTTCACCTTCCAAGAACTAATATTCTCCCCCTTGGGGGGACCATCTTGCCCCTATTAAGATATCACCTGTGTTCTAGGGGTTCAGTGACAGTTAAGATCCCCCACAGATAACTCAGTCGGGTTCAACAAATAATCACTGAGCACAAATTATGTGTCAGGCACTGTGCTAGATCCTGGTGGCTCTATGTACATAAATCAGTAATACATTGTCCCTCTCCAGCACTCACTGGGAGACAGAAGTAGTCAAGAGATCATTCCAGCATAACACGGGAAGCTACAGAATAGAGTCAAGCAAAGGATGCCCTCGCTCCATAGCGGAGGGTGGTCAGTCCGGGTGGAAGTTGAAGGAAGACATCCTAGAAAAGACATGTGCGCTGGTGCATGAAGTTGAGATAAGTTAACCAAAGAAAAGTGGGTAGTTAAACCAATCTTCAAGGGCAACGTGGCTTTTGGACTGGTTCTAGAATTATGCCTGGGATTTGGACAGACAGATATTTGAGATTTCTCTGTTGGGCATTAGGAGATAGACTTGGAACAAGGAGAGTTCTTTTTCCCCCAAATATAAATATAAATTGACTAATGTGTACAGTGAGTGTACAATAAAAATCTTTTAAAAATCCACTTTTATAAGTGGGAGAATGAGATTCAGGGGTGTGTGTGTGTGTGTGATACCAGTTCTTCACAGCACTAGATGCCTAGCAAGTAACACATTAGTATGAGATCTTATATTTATTAGTTTATTTTTAGGAGTAACATCGTGAATAGACCCCACCCCAATCCCAAGTGTGTTAAGTCCACAGCATTTCTTACCCTTTGTCTCCATCTATCAGTAGCAAGGCTACTCAGGAAGCAACATACCCTGGATAAGCCATGGCTTCCTCTTTCATTGGTTTGCAAAGAGAGGGAGCTCCCAGGGCGATGAGTTTCACAATTACATGTTCATTTGTGTGAGGAAGCTCTTATTCGTCTGTCTCACCACAGACAGTCAGGGCTGAGCTGAAAGATTACATGGCCCCTTAGGTCTGCTTGTCCCCCCAACAAAATGCTCTACTCATGGTTCATGTCTCAATAGCATGTGCGTGAACATTAAAATTTTGCCCTGCCCTATAAAGTCTCTACTCAGAGAATATGTTTTCTTTGCTTAAAGAACAATAATTGGCTGAGAGACTGGCAGGTGCCCAGCAAGGTGCTTTGGAGGGTTATAGAGTATAA
The DNA here is from genome assembly GCF_005190385.1 of Monodon monoceros. NCBI lineage: Eukaryota > Metazoa > Chordata > Mammalia > Artiodactyla > Monodontidae > Monodon > Monodon monoceros. The sequence continues at coordinate 48,118,184 of NW_021703775.1, forward strand.
GACATAAAGATATTAGGAGTCCATTTCCTAGTTGGACACATGCATCAAAACATAACCACACGAGAAAATGCACACAGGTCAGCATTCACCAAAATGTTAAAAGGAATTACCTGAGTAGAATAAAGAGTGCCCATGCTTAAGTAAGTTTAAGAACACTGGGGTAAATAAAGATCAATAACCTTTTCAAGTTCTTCATGGAGTCTTTAAAATGTGAACGTAAGTTGTTGAGTTGTGAATCCCTAAAAGTAGGATGGCCATATAACGTATTAGCCAACCTCGGACCCTTGTTAGAGGAAGCGAGGAGAACTAGCAACCATATGTCAGACTAACAGACACGAAACAGAATTACCTCAGGCATCCTGGGATGTATGGTCACCCTACTTGCAAAGGCAATACAATGTCTGTGTTTGCCACACTCATTCCATGTAACTTTTTATTGCTGCTGTTAAGCTAAGCTTCCATAAAGGAGCTGTTAAGAAAAATACTTGTGTTAACAGGAGAAAGGGTGGTGTAGGGGAAAGGGCACAGTTATTACAGGCAGACAGACTTGGGCTCACAACTCAGCTCTACCAGATACTAACAAATACTAGAGCAGTGGTTCTCAAAGTGTGGCCCTCAGACTAGCAGAGTTACTAACATCTGGAAACATGTTAGAAATGTGAATTCTATGGTCTTGCCCCACACCTGCTGAATCAGAAACTCTGGGGATAGAGAACAGCCGTTAAGCAGTCTGTGCTTAACAAGTTGCTACGTGATTCTGAAACACACTGAATCAGACACTTTATTTGATCAATCAGAGCCTCAGTTTATCCATTTAAGAAACGATGCCAATAACCTGCCTTATGGATTACCCATGGCTTAAGGCAGGTACGTTAAAATGTTTGCTACCTATATCTGTCTATCGGTCCTTTCAGAGTTACAGATGGCACACTCAAAATATTAAAATAAAAGGAGTCCAGTGAAGATATAAATGTGGGCCAGCGTTGATGAAACCCATTCCCAAGGCCAGGTCAATCCTCTGCACTGCCCAATACAGGGCAGGTGGAATGGAGGTTGGAGAGACACCCGCCATTTACACTATTCTTGTGTTATGGCACCTACAACTATTTTAACTCTCTGATATGTATCTGTCCCCTTCATCAGACCATAAGTTTCTTAAGGGCAGAGACCATATCATCCAGATTTATTTTTCTACACCGAGCACATAGGTGGTCCTCAATTCATGTTTGAATAAAGGATCACATGGGTTAAAAGACAGTCTCTGAATTGTCTTGACACATCAGAAAAGAGAGAGGAGAGAGCTGACAATGAGATAACTCCTTTTGCCACATACCAGCCCACAGGATTTGTCACCAGCCCAGAGCAAGTTATTCCAGCTCCTTGCTTAGATTTCTGCATCTTTTAAAACAAAGGCATAATGCATGAGGCTAAACATGGAGTCTCAGCAGCACATCTTTTCTGGATAGTGCTATTTCAAGCTTCCTTCTGCTGGGTGTGCAGCTCCATTGCAATGTATGTATGCCTCATCGGAAACAAACCTTGTTCTCAGTTGGGTCAGTTTGATACCCATCATCCTTTAGGCAGGTCATTGGAAAGATGGGAAAGTAAATGGTTTCCTGTGACTCATGGGGTAAATTACCCCTCAATTTACCTTTGAGTACATTGAGACTCAGAGAACTCATTAGTTGGTCCAAAGCAACTTGGCACTTGAGGGTACACTGTAATTCAGCAAAGAGTGCGACTGTCTGGCTCTACTTAGTCAGCATGCTTTAACTAATCCCTCTTATCTCTCTACATTATGCTGCAAAGTCCGAACACAGGTAGAGCTGTGGTCAGCTAAAGAGATTATCTGCATTCCATCTATTTGTTCTGCCTTGTGACAAAACCCATTTAGGTTCAGGGTCTAGTTTTGACCCAATGGGTTCCTCAGAAGCCCCAGATTTTTCTACAGTAAGACATTCCTTTCTCTCCCTGAAATTCCTTTTCTGATCCAGCTTTCATCTCCTCTGTATTTAATAGGCAATGCCCAGCATTATGTACAGGAAATATTTAGTGCCAATTCTATCTAGTCCCTACTTGAACTCCTATTTGGTTCTCTCTGGATGTCTCTACCCAACGAACCTTTGTGTTAGTTCTCTGGCTCTCTCTAGGTTACTTATTTCCTCCCAATATTTTTAGAGTATTAGCTAAAGACTTCTATAATCTCCAGAATCTACTCCTAGTTGATTAATCATTCCCATTTGTCATAAATCACACTCTCAATGGCGCACAAGCCAATTCATTTTCTGGGTCCCCTCTGCCTCCGTCACCTTCACCTTCCTGGAAGTATTTTACTCAGAGCCTGGCATTGTTTAGGATACCATAACCAGGCTCTAACATACACCTATCAATGGTACCAATAATATTAATATTGCTAACTTCAGCAGCCATTTTTCTCTCATTATCTTAACCTCTCAAGAGCATTTGACACAGTTGACCCCCTTCACCTCCAAAAAATGTGTTCTGTTTTCCTGTGACACCGTGACCTTCTGGTTTTCTTCCAATCTCACTGCCCTTTGCTGACTTTTTCTCTTGCACCTGATGTCTGGATGCTAGGGCATTCCAGAGCTCTAACTCTCCCCTCTTCTGCATCTGTCCTCGCTCTCCCTGGGTGACAGAGCTTGGATTTAGGATCTTAGAGTAGGAACAGTTCTAGCGATGTCAGGTTCCAGAAGATCAGAGTAGATGTTACTAAGATAAGTAGATTAAGAAACCAAGAATCCAAGGTTTGGGGACAGTTGCCCACATGGACCTTGAAACCACTCAAAAACATGGCAGACAAGGGGGTAAGAGGGAAGCTGTGAGCCAGGTTCCAGGTCATTTGATGAATTTGAAGGTAACACTGGAGGATGGATGAGAGAGCCTGATAGTAGGAACCAAAAGGGGCCTTGGATCGGAAGAGTGTCCTTGGGACCTGAAGACTGAAACAATCTCACCTTTCAATTTTAATAAGTTTAGTCACTACTGACCTTTCTCCTCTGGACCACTTGCAGTAAGTTGTTGAATATATGTTTATGACTTCAATTTTATTTACTTTTCAATAAATATGTCAATAGATATGGCCTTGTAGTATCCTCTGTCTGGATATATTGAAAGCTCTGGGCCCCAGGAGGGAGTGAACTGGGTCACATATCCTTTTAGTGTTGCTCATTCACACAACTTCACACAAACAACAGACTAGCATATGATACAGGTTTGGATAAGAAAGTCTCAGTAAGTGTTAATACGGCTTGTGGGAGCACTTTCCCCTTAGTGTTGTAAAAGATTTGGGGCCTATACACTTCACTGTACCTTCTTCTCCCACAAGTGACAATCATCCCATCTAGGCAGACCTAGTGCAGCCATCTAGGCAGACTCAAGCTCTTGGAGAGGGACTGAGGGCTCAAGAATGCTGGGGTTTTCCCCTTTACTGTAAGTCTGGTCTTGAGTATCTGGTTTTTGAGTATCTTGTGCACAGAATAGTCTGTGATAGAGTGAGGATGCTCAGACGTTTGTCTCTATGTTCAGGGGAACAGTCTGTGTCAAGGGCAGAAGGCATCACGCTCATGACCCCAGTGACTGGAGAACCCAGGCCTACCATCCTTGACCCAGAACTTTAGCTGATTTTTACAAACTAGATCAATCCAAGAAGTACCTGAAACAGCCTCTCCACCCTTCATCTTCTTCCACCATGTTTTCATTTGCCAAATTGTACTAGATAATTTCTTGGGAACAACCTCACTCATTTATTCAAAAACGTGCATTGTATCCCTAATATCTGCCAGTCATTGTGCAAGGCAAAAAGACAACAGAGGTGAATCAAACTTATGAATTCCCTGTCTTTAAAAAGTTCATAATTTAGTGTGTTGGAGGGCTGGGGTGCTGAAGTCAGCAGCCTAAGATAGAGAAGCAAGGACTACAGTTGGAGAAGTACACATAGGGATTTATGGGCATGCAAGGGAAGAAGCCTATTCCAGCACGGGATTCAGTAAAAGCTTCCCACATGACATGAGCCCTGTTTTGAGTGTTGTGAAGCTAGTAACCAGCAGACTCTGGGTTTCCAAGCATAGCCTGTACTAAGGCACAGGAGTGAGAGAGCATGGAGCATTGTGAGAACTGCCTCAATATGGCATATTTTCCCACTCCCGCTTACATCTGGGTATTCTGGACATGAACACTGTAAACCCAATGTCACTGGTATCAATTTAGAATTTTTAAAGATGGCCAGAGGCATAATTTCAGTGAGTGAAATTAAGGATCAGGGCTAGAAAAGGCCACAGAGAAAGCACTTTAGAAAGGCAATGGAAGCAATTCCACTTCTGGGAATATAGTCAAAGATAACAAAAACCATAACTCAAAAAGGTATCTGCACCCCCATGTCCATAGCAGCATTATTTACAATAGCCAAGACAGAGAAACAACCCATGTGTCCATCAATGGATAAATGGATAAAGAAGTTGTGGTATGTATATATATATGCTCAATGGAATATAATTCAGCCATACAAAATGAGGAAATTCTACCATTTGTGACAACATGGATGGACCCTGAAGGCATTATGCTAAGTGAAATAAGTCAGAGAAAGACAAATACTGTATAATCTCGCTTATATGTGGAATCTAAAACAAAACTTGTAGAAAAAGAGATCAGACTTGTGGTTACCAATGGCAGGGAGTGATGGGAGGGGAAATTGGAGAAAGGTGGTCCAAAGGTACAAACTTCCAGTTATAAGATAAATAAGCACTAGGGATGTAACATACAGCATGATGACTATAGCTAACACTGCTGTATGATACATAGGAAAGTTATAAAGAGAGTAGATCCCAAGAGTTCTCATCACAAAGAGAAAAAATTTTCTTTTACTTTATTCTTTTTCTCTTTTCCTTTCATTGTATTTATATGAGAAGATGGATGTTAGCTGAACATATTGTGGTAATCATATATATATCAAACCACCATGCTGTTTGCCTTAAACTTATACAGTGATGTACGTAAAGTATTTCTCAATAAAACTGGGGGAAAAAGTCAGTGGAGTTTTTGAGGGTTCTGCAATTCATTAGGACCCACATAGAGTGTGACACAGAAAACAAAGACTCCTCTCTTCTTTCTGTTTCTTCCAGCCACGTTAGAGAAGAAGGAAAGTGAAATGGTACCTTTATTTTCTCTGGTGATTTGGTCTATGAATATTTGATAAATTCCTGGAGGCAAAGTCACAGTGGCAGCCCATACCAGGCAATAAAAGACATAGTTCAACAAACACATGCTGTGTTTGACAAATTCCTTTGTCCCAGGCACAGTTCTAGACACTAGATACAGAAACAAGTAAGACATATCGTAAGCCCTCTGAGCAGATGACTCATCTTTTCAATGCACATGCACCATCGCAGTCACCATCACCATCACCGTCACCGGGGAGAGCTGCCCAGGACTGTAGGCTGGGAAGACGTTAACAGCCACTTGATCCAAGTCTTTCTTTTTTTTAACATCTTTTTTGTTTGGTCTGGTGGGTTTTTACCTTGTTCCTTCATCTGCTGTGTGTTTCTCTCTCTTCTCATTTTGCTTAACTTACTGTGTTTGGGGTCTCCATTCCGCAGGCTGCAGGTTCGTAGTTCCCATTGTTTTTGGTGTCTGCCCCCAGTGGGTAAGGTTGGTTCAGTGGGTTGTGTAGGCTTCCTGGTGGAGGGGACTGGTGCCTGTGTTCTGATAGATGAGGCTGGATCTTGTCTTTCTGGTGGGCAGGACTGCGTCTGGTGGTGTGTTTTGGGGTGTCTGTGACCTTATTATGATTTTAGGCAACCTCTCTGCTAATGGGTGGGGCCGTGTTTCTGTCTTGCTAGTTGTTTGGCATAGGGTGTCCAGCACTGGAGCTTGCTGGTCGTTGAGTGGAGCTGGCTCTTAGCGTTGAGATGGAGATCCCTGGGAGACCTCTCGCTGATTGATATTACGAGGGGCCAGGAGGTGTCTGGTGGACCAATGTCCTGAACTCGGCTCTCCCACCTCAGAGGCTCAGGCCTGACACCCAGCCGGAGCCCCAAGACCCTGTCAGCCACACATCTGCTAGTGTTGGAGGGTCTCCTGCAGAGGTGGGGCCCACCGAGGGGACAAGGACACTGACAGCAGAAGTTCTGGGAAGTAGTCCTTGGCATGAGCCCTCCCAGAGTCCCCAAGTCTCATTAGAGGTAGCTACACTCCCTGGCCACTCTGGGCCCTGAAGCTTCATCATTAAAGAACGTAAGATCAAGCTCACCTAATAACTGTTTAGACCCAAGACAATGAATAGAATTAGTCCTAAAATTCCCTGACATTTGTGCATCTCTGTAGCTGCCTGTTATGTTGTAACCCTTATCATTGAGATCACGGATGTCACTTTCTAAGTTGAAGCAACACAAACACATTTCCCTCCCACCCCTGGCCCCCAACTAGCACTTTTGTTTAAGGCTGCATTTCTTATTAGTTCCCAACAGTGTTCACTAGATTAAAGATGCATCAGAAATTAGATTCTTTTTTTTCTACTTTTGTCCCTGAAGAGTGTAATAAAAAATAACCCAATAAATCTGGTAAATTAGCAATAAAACTCAAACTTTGGGGCATATGCACAACTCTGCTGCTGGGGAAGAAATGTCAAACTATTGACAGCTGACCCAATCAGATTACACATTCCTATTTATAAGCAGGAAGGATGAAAGACGATTCCTCCATCTAAGTTGAAGCAAGTTCACCACAAGGAACAAAAAAGTCTCAGGGGTGGAGAATATCATTGTTTTATTTCCTATGCAGCAACCATAATCTTATATAAAGGAGAACATTTTAAAATGTCGCTTCTTAATTTTCACTCAGAAGTTGGACAGATGTGGGTTTTGGGCCATTTCCCCTCCTAGACTCATTGGCTGTGGTATTGGGCTAGAATTGAAGAAATCACCTTGTCCTGATTTACGGTCCCTTGATTGTAATAAAAGAAATATTAATTCCAAATTCATGAGAAGCACTTATAAAGGGAAAGTAAGGATGTTATCCATTGAAAAGCTTATGAGTATCCAGACTGCCAAGAACTACTTTATTTGAAAGGAGAGCTAGAGAACAGGGGGCCATGGGTGACTTCTTGTATGGGAGCTGGAATCGCGTAAGTTATGAGTAATCTACTTCCCTGTCTTCATCACCCGTCTTCCCTAAAATAACTCTCTTCCCAGACAGTGGCACATAACCTGACTACAGTGGCTGTCATAGACTTCAAAAGCAAAGCGAAGCCAAACAAATAAAACACTTTGTCCCCTAAACCTTCCATATTAAAATACACAACCTTAGGTATAGAGGCTAAGTGTGGATGCCCTTGTGGCTTTGTTTGGAATCTCACCCTTGCCCTCAGGATTCATTCATCCCACCCCATGTGCTCCTAGGTTCCAGGCCCTCTGCTGGACCTTCAGTATAAAAGGCATAATCTCTGCTCCGAGGAGCTCACAAGCAGATCTCCCTGAATGGGAAGAAACTTTGCAGATACTCTGTTTTCCACCTGCAATCTATTCCTTACCTTATTTCTATTTATTTCAAACCTACATTTTCATAAAACTCTATTACAATTCCACCACTTCTGGGAAACATTCCCTGAGCTCACACTCTTTCTCTCCTCTGATCACATCTACTCTGTTTTGCCCTCTTGGTATTTAATGGTTCCTACTCTAACTTGTGACATAAACTGTAGGATGATAATGGTGGTGGTGGTGGTGGTGGTGGTGGTGGTGATGATTATACGACAGTTGGACATTCTATGCATTTGTTTTATTTTCCCAGGCTACAACATCTTTGAGGGCAAAGACATCTTCATCTACACTTTTTGGATTCCTTCACAAAATTTAGATAGCTCTGTATGTGTAGTAGGCATTCAATGATTTTTTTAAAAAAAGACAAAAGGAAGGACAGAGAGAAAGAGGGAGGGTAGAACTGACAAAACACTTGCAAATTCTCATCTACCCAATCAAATCCTCATTCATATTAGTAACTCTCACAAAAAGGCTACACATCTAATGCAAACCATGATGGATTAAAGGTCAGTAAGGAAGAAGGTTATGACCATAATGAATCTGCTTTGTAAAGTAGAAATGGGGGTTTAGTGGCCTTATGTGATGACACAACTTTTTATCATTTATGTTTAGGGCTGTGTGTGTGTGTGTGTGTGTGTATGAGATATATATATATATAGATAGAGAGAGAGAGAGAGAGAGAGAGAGAGAGGGAGAGAGAGAGAGAGAGAAAGAGAGAAAGAGAGAGAGAGAGATGCTGAAAATACCATCCCCCAATCCTGGCTCTGCCTCAGGTGTTCAGTCATTTCTAATCAGTGTTTTTAGTTACAGTTTTAGAACCAAATTTTTTTCCTCACTCATCCATTTCTATTCATCCTCCGCTCCCGAGACCTACTATCTTTTAACTGAATAGGCAGTGCTTCTGTGAATGATTGGCCGTGGGAAATGTCAACTGTCAGCAAATTGACACTAGCTACTAGAAGTGCATATGGGAATTTGTCCCAAGATTCCAACTCAGCTGGTGAGAGAGGAGCTTGGAAGTTACACAGACAGCTGCTCTTCCCCATAAATGTTGGAGAAGACAATTTGAACCCCTTCCAATTGGTTTGCCCTGAGCAAGGAATAAGGTTGACAGAAATGAATTGGCAATTCCTTTGTTATTTGGGTAACCTGATCAATATACACAGTGAAACAAGATCACTGGCTTGCTGATGGACTCCCAGGCTTAGAGAAGAACTTGGGACAGGCAGGGGTCCTGGAAAACCATTTCCCCAGTTCATCTTCAGGCTCCAGAATTTTGGGGGATGAGACAATAGAATAGGAATGATGTGCCTTTCACTATAGAAGGCCAACATTTTATACAACTTAATCAAGGGTGTAGGATGGGGAGGCTGTGTGCATGGGTTAGGAGGTGAATAAAGTCAAATGGAGACTGATGAGAAGGTTTCAAAAATGTAAATAGCTGAAGATCAACACTAATAGGTTTATAGTCACATATACTCTTTCTTCACTTCCCCAATTTTAGACAAATTAGTATTTGTTTTAACACTCAACTTATGAGTCAAAAACATGAAAAACAACCTAAAAAGTTGTGAAGATTTTGAACTTCCGGGCAATTGCAAATGGCAAGATGTAGAATTCTCTGCATAATGGGGTATCCAGCAAAGACCAAGCCTTAACTTTTTTTTTTTTTCAGAGCAAGGAAAACCTCTCTTTTAAAAGATAAGTCATTTGTGCTTCTTGGGCTTGCCTTTAAGGCGAGGAGGCTCTTTGTCCTTGGGGGCAATGTTTTGCAAAGTCCATTTGGTCACACAGATGTAAAGCAAGCACTAACCATTTTTCTTAAGGGCAGCAAGGTAAGGAAATTTCTGCTGTATCTAGACTCTAAAGTGTAGAGAACCCTGGAGATTTTTAGTAATTGGTGGAACATGGAGGCTCTGTAAGCTTGTTCCTGTCATGTGGTGAACGTCAGGGACCTAAGCAGGGAACGTATCTACCAAGGAACTCTGAAATCTGATTCAGGTATACAGTCTCTTTAGGAATTGTCTCTTTGTGCAATAGTTGGGGTATCTGGCCACACTTCAGAAGAAGTAACTCAGGAGAAAGTCATGTCCCTTCTGGAGGCCAGGACAGAGGTATCGGCAATGCCCACTAGCTTGGAGATTGGGGTGCAGAAGCAGCTGGCAAACCTAACGGAAGTCAGGCTCAAGAAGGCAATCAGTGACAGGCAGAAGGTCAGAGTGGCCGTCAGGAGCCAGAGGCTGGCTGAGATAAGAAGAGAACATCAGGCAGATTCGTGGAGGAAGTATGAACAGGCTCTGAGGAGGAACAATGTGGCAAAAAGACTAGATTTCCTGAACTTAAAAAGTATGAGGGGGCTTCCCCGGTGGCACAGTGGTTGAGAGTCCGCCTGCCGATGCGGGGGACGCGGGTTCGTGCCCTGGTCCGGGAAGATCCCACATGCCGTGGAGCGGCTGGGCCCGTGAGCCATGGCCGCTGAGCCTGCGCGTCCGGAGCCTGTGCTCCGCAGCGGGAGAGGCCACAACAGTGAGAGGCCCGCGTACCGCACAGATGAGAACTCTCTACAATCATTTGGATGTCAATGTAATTGTGTGATTATTTTATAGACCCACACCATTCGGGCTTGTGACACATAAATTATATCTATAATTAAGCTATCAGCCCTAATATAATGATATTTTCATATTTACCCAGATAAGAATGTGGTATGCATTGATATAAGATACAAAAAAAAAAGTATGCGAGAAGTATATAAAAGGTGAAAACAGAGACATTTCCCTGGGTCACATAGGAATGAGAGTTTCACCAATGTTCCATTAAGAAAGGGAAGTTAGCGCTGAAACGCAATGTATAACAGTGTAGCTTGTTACATTATAATTATGCTTAAGTTATTTACCAAATGTGATATCATTATATTCTTTAATTCATAGAACAGAATCAGTACAAGCACCCTTGTTTGTTAGCTTACGATGGTTATGCTAAACTGACAAGTTCCCAAGGTGCCTAGAAAACCGATACAAAAAATGTCTAACCAATGTCTCTACCTGTTCTACACACATTACATATCCTTAAAGAATGTACACCTTCAAGAACAACACAGAGGTGTCATATGATGTCTCCTTTTTAAAATCATATACCAATACTCAGGGGGCTCAATAGCCACATGCCCAAATCAAGAGCCAAACACAGGTACAGAAATCTGACAAGTCCAAGACAGACAAGGTACCTCCATTCAACACTTCTCCTTGGCCATGATTGGCTATTTTCCCTTATATCACTTTTATTTTTTTTACAGTGACATGGACTTTTAGAAGTGGGGCAAAACTTGTACTATCCCCTGATTTTGAGAGCTGGACCAGTAAATGAATAAATGCCCTGAAGGCATCTTTAGGAAAGAAACTTAAAATAAAATCAAGATCTTTCCATGATTGAATCTTCTAATAAATAGTTCATTAATAAATCACAGCAGAATAAAAATAAATAAAATCAAGAACATTGCACAAGTCCAGAGACCTAGCTCAGACCCAGTTTTCTCTGGCTGAGGGCAGCATAATGGAGGATTTGGAGTCAAAGTCAAATCTTAGGCCTGCTGCTTCCCATATGCATATGACCTTGAACAAGCAATTCAACCTCTCTGAGCCGTGACTTCTCTACCTTTAAAATGAAAATATTTATGATAACCAGCACATAAGTGTGTTCTGAATATTAAGTGAAAGAGTATATTTGAAAAGTATTTTTGTAAACTATATTTACTGCTCATAATGAATTATAATTTTAAAGGCACTTGATTTGGAAAGTCAAAAATTGACACTAGAATATACCATTGTGCTTTTACAGGTGTGGCTGAGACAGGAGTGGGGAAAGATTCTGTCAGAGGGAAAGGAGACTGAGTGGCATGTGAAAGATCAGAGTCTGAAAAACATCTCTGTGTCACACCCTCCACAACTGTGCTGTTTCCCAGTCCAATCAGATGTAGCCCTCACTGTACAACTAGGCATTTCTCAGCACTTCAGGATCTAACCTGGACCATATCTTGTAGCCTGTCAAGGGTCAGAAACACTGCGTAGGTGAAGAATTAAGCTCTTGGGAAATCTATTCAACCAAACGTAAGTTTGAAAGGAAAGAACAAAAAGTCTTCTGTAAAAACTCTTTATAGGTGACAGAGGGCATAAGCTGTGGAGGTGAGATATTTTATTTTGCTGTACACTGTCTGTAAAGCGATTTCTTCTCTTAGAAAATGATGTTTCAATTGGACTCTGAGCTATTTGTCATTCTGGGCCCCAAACAAAATATTTTTCATAAGAACATCAGAAATGCCATGCTGAATCAAACTGATGGTCTGTCTAGTCCCGTGTTTTGCCTTTGAAAGTGGCACCAAGAGAGGGCACAGATACTCTATTTTAATGGCTTCAAAAACATTTTTGACTGTGGATCCCGGTTAGAAATAGAGTTTACATTGTAATTCAGTGTTCATACTAACACACATGCAAAAAAACTCACCTACACATACTTATGTATATTATACATACGTTATATGACGTGCAACTGATGCTTTGTGTTCCATTCAATTCCTTTTTTATTTTTAACCACTGGCCCTGACCTACTAAACTGATTTCATGATCCACTAATAGGATCACAACTTACAGCTTGAAAAACCTTGCTCTTTATGCTGTCAGCCTCAAAGGGTAGGGATATAGCTCTAACACTTCTATTTCTTATATCCAGGGAGGATCTATTACCCATAAATTTACCTAAAGCCACCTTTTGGGGAAATGAGTTCTATAAGTGTAAGTGCTCACAATATAAGAACTTTCTCTCGCTTGTAATTCTGTAGTATGTTAGATAAAATAAATGTGATCAAAAGATCTAAATGAAGAACAGTAGGCTTGATTTCCCTTCTCTTCCTCAGAGATTTCATCTCTATGACAGATGAAAAAAGCAGCTTACACTGGATTAAACCTTATCGCAGTGTGGTGCATTGAACATTTCTAGAGAGTTAGTTAATTGATTTTTATGACAAGGTCCCGTGGGCACTGATTTGTCAAAAGTGTATTAATTACATCACAGATTATATTTCCCAAAGATGGCGGCAAAATCATGCTCCATCTCACATGCTTTTCTGCAATGTAATCTTGTCACATCCCATTAAGAGGTGGTGTCCGTTTCTTCACCCCATTGAATCTGGTTGGGCTCTGCTTTGATCAACAGAGTATGCAGAAAGTGACTAATGCCAGTTCCAGGGATAGTTCTTAACTGGCCTGGAAGCATCCCCTTCCTGCCTCTGAGGGCAGCCACCAGGTAGGAAGTGGAACTACCCAGAGACCATCATGTGAGAAGTCCAGGCCGAGTAAGAGGCCCTGGGGATAAGATGTCACGTGGAGAGACAGAGAGAGAAACCAAGAAGCAAAGAAGTGCTAATGTATAAAGCAACTACCATGGAGGAGCTCCTCCAACTGCAGGGACCAACCAACCAGTCAGATCTTTCTTGAATCCCTGACCCACAGAATTTTTAAAATAATTGCTTAAAGCCTCTAGGTTTTAAGGTAGCTTATGATACCAAAATAGGTAACCAAAATAATTATCCTTATCATGTAGATCTGAAGTTCTTCCATGGACTAACAAAAAAGACTGGACTTCGTGATTTTCTTTTGAATTTACATTTTTGTTGATTTTGCAGTAACAAAATCAATATGCATAGTATAATTGTGTAAGTTAAAATACGAATCACATATTCAGAAAGATAGTATGTGATCTTTTTTAATGTAGTTGTTCCTTTTTACCAATATTTCATTAATATCTATTCTTTATTTCCTCATTTTTATCCCCTGAGAGGCTTTTAGTATGTGTTACTGGGCACAGGGGAATACAGGGGTTAATGAGAAAACATCCCTGACCTTGAGAGAGCCAGTTCGTTAGAAAAAAGACAAGTTAAGGGATCATTTTACTATATCAGTATCAGGAGAGTTATTCAGGAGGACTTCACACAGGTAACTTTTAAGCTGGATCTTTGAGAATGAGTAGACTTGGAGAGGGGATATGATAGCAAGATCAAAACAATGGCATTCCAAGCAGAGAAGGCAGAATACTCAAAGGCAAGAAAAAAATGAAAGTGTGCTAGGTTGGATGTGGTTCTAGGAATGAGTGATCCATGAACAGAGAGGAACAGTAAGGCTGAGCATGGCTGGTGCCATATTATGAAGGACTTTGGATGCCCCACTTAAAAATACTCAAACCAGCGAGTGATAAGGAACCAAGGAAATATCTTTGAGTAGAGATGTGTCCTGAGCATTTTCATGTTAAAGAACTCTAGCAGAGGAATTCACAAGAATGTACAATATAAGCATGAGCCCCAGGGTCCCAGTTGCCCTTACCCACAAGGTCTGAACTAACCCACAATAGATAAAAGCACACACCAAACGGGAATCACTTCCTCTACTTGTTTCTTTTACTAAAATGGAGGGAGGGCAGCCATTTTGTAGGATCGTTGTTGCCCTATGAGTGTCATATAATAAAAGGAAACAAAGATTTTTCAAGAATAAAAGAAAGAAAAACAGTTAACCAAAATTACAGCAACTCAGCGTGGGGAAAGTTTGCACTGGGGATATATATTTCCAACACTAGGACATTGAGCTTTATCTTCATATCTAAGGCCATATTTCTAACACAGCTTACAAAGCAGAAAACATAAATCACTAGCAGAGATATAGCTTTCTGAGGTGCACTTAGGGTTTTTTTCTTCCTATACTACAGGATTTAGCTTTGGAATTTACACTTCTCTCATGTTCAAGAACAAGTTTCAGCAAAGACAGAGGTCAAGATGTTTGGTTTTTTTGGAGCTAATCTTATTATTACTCCAGTGGAGCATTCAAGCAACAAAAAGCAACCAGGTCAGATTGCCTGTGGCTAAAGTCTGTAACACAAATGGACATCATAGCCCAAGGAATCCTGCCGCTAGAAACAAACAGGCAGGAAAGGACTATAACCTCTTCGCATGCAAACCTCATGAGAGTGACCCAGAAAAATGGAATTCTCCTTGGTGGTGTATAAGGCTTTATTATGATGACCCAGTCTCCAGGGCTGCTTAAAATTCTGAACTCAAGTTCCCTGAGTTCTGCTTCCCTTCTCATCAAAATTGCTGTCCCAATTTTAACTGTACTTCCCTGAGGGCAGAAAACATCAACTCACCTTATTTCTAGCTGGTGTATAATTACTATATGCAATATTTATCTGGCTATTCATCTGTGTATCTTCTGTCTAGCTGGTGAAACTGTCAACAACGTTCTTAGCATCTTGTACAAGAATATGTCATTCACTGGACATTTTATCCATTTGGTCCACTTGGCTTATCCCTTGGGTTTCTTGAAGGGATGGCGCACCTTTACTAGCCCTTCTTGAGAGGAATCTCTTGCTCTTTAGTGAGGTTTAGGCCCCCATTAGACCTTTATTTCTATTTAATTAGCCTGGTCATTGATGTACACCTTGGTGTACATCAAGTTCTTGTTTTTATTGTTCTGCTACCTCACTTACCGCCCTTTACCTCATGCATTCACAATGCAACTTCAGGTTACTGGAATCAATAAGTAGAATGGATATTTTTGTGTTATTTAAATTGTATGTGTTTCAGCACTCTAAACTGTAAGAATGCCATCTCCATACTTCCTAGAGATTCTAATCTGTGTGTATATAGAGAAGAGTCAGACCAAGAATTTCCTAGATTCCACTCTCTTCCACGCTGAACCAATTAGAACATCTAGCTGGTAAGAACTCTAAGAGATGTAGCACGGTAATCGGCCTCTTATTAGCTCCCCAATTTTGCCACCTCTTGGTGATGAGAAGTAATATCTCAACTAAGCCTTAGAGCAAGTATTTGGCTCAGGACTGGGGAGCAGGGGTGACTGCAAAAGCTAACCTGGTTAGCTCATTAGCATATTGTAAATGTAAACTAATTTCTTCAACTTCTTTATTTTCCAAAGCATCTGACCAGGGGATATTTTGGCATCTAGATTGATTCCGATCCAGCACTAATCCACAGCAACAAGAGTGGCTGCATTCTCTAGGGCTGTTTGGCCTTGTCCAAAGTATGACTTTCCATCTACCACTGTTTCAGCTTTAAATTGTTTTTCCACCACAGAGAAGACCCACGGGATTGGGGAAATAAGCTTTATTTTGACATTCAAGCTTCCCTTCACCTGTCACAAATTTTCTAGGGAAGAAATTTTAGCCTTCATTTTTAAATTGATTGTGCCGTAGCAGAATGCTGAAAAATGGTAGATGCACAATCACTAATTTTTCATAAAGACCATTACAACTTACTGATTTATTTTTCTCCTTCAGCATAGTCTTGAATCCTCTCTCTATATCTCTAAATCTCTCCATTCCTATCTTTTCCCTCACCCTTATTCCTTTCCCTCTTTTATTGCTTATGTGACTCAGCCTTTTTTACATTCTCCCTCCTAATTTAGACCTGAGCAACAGGGAATGGTATCTAAGCATCATGGTTATTGAGGGGCAGAGGTTGGAAGTGGATCTGGAGGTGCACTTATCTGAATGGAGGAAACCCTCTTTTAGAGCCGGCCAGTCCTTTGGGGCTCAGCTCTCCTGCTCTCCCTGATTTGCCTCCTTGTCTTGGATACTGTGGAGCTGGTCCCCTGCAATGCAAAAATTGCCTCGTGCTCTCGGCATCTGTCTGTTGTAGCCCTGAGCAATGACCTCTTCCCTGCTCCGTCCACCCCCTTCAGTGAGAGGGACGCTATCAGTGAAAAGGACAACAATGCCAAGCTCCTTCGTCCCTGCCGTTTGCAATCATTTTAGGAGCCGCATTTGCCCTAGCTGCCCTGAGAAAAGTAAATGCTAAGAGCTGCGTGTGGGCCAGACGCCACCAGGGCCAGGCACTGATGATTCATCTGTGCCTTTGAGGATGCCCCGTTCACCTTAGATTGGCCACAACTTCCATTAAAATAACCAAAGAGGTGGGGATTGACAAGCCTTCTCCTCCCTCCTACCACTCACTTCCAGGAAGAAAGAAAAAAGAGTCTAGTGTTTTTTAAGTTATTATTGTAAACTTGATTTGTTAAGTAGTAAGTAGACAGGTGGAAGATGGGCAGTCCAGAGCACTCTTGCTATTTATAGCCCATGTCAGAGCTTTATTTATTACTATTGCCTCTTCTCAAATCCACTTAAATAACCTGTAAATTGTCAATGGTGTCCATGGAAACAAATTGGCAAAATGGACACGGCACTTGGAAAAAAAAAGAGAGAGAGAGAGAACCACAAAGAACAAAAAGGACCCTGTCAAAAAATAAAACCAATTTCCTTTTTAAAATCACACACATGTCACTCTCATTACACTTACGATTTCAAAAGATAAAAGTCAGAACCAATTTTCCCTCCAGCATGTACATGACTCTTTCTTCAAGGAAACTGGGCAAGGCTGGACAAGAGGAAGTAGGGCAGGACCTGCAGGCAATTTCACAGGATCTGGACTTTTTGTCCTGGGTGCCCCCTCTTTCCACCTTCTCTGCCCTTTCCCCCTCTATTTGGTTCTCTCTTATTCCCACTCTGGCATCCAGCGCTCACATTCTCCCCAGAGAGAAGTCTCCTACTTTTAAGTAAAGCTTAAATGACTAACCATGGGTGAAAGATGTGAGAAGGGATGCCTTAACAAAGAAGGAAACTCAACTCTTTGAGCTCAAATTTTCATTCTGGCAACCTGTGACTTTGTTAGCAAGTGTACTAATATGTGAAGGATTTAATGCACCGTCTCTCCTGATATTCCTGCAATTTTAGAAATCTGTAGAGGCCAAGACTTTAAAAAATCATTCCAACAGCCCTATCCCATGAGTGCCTTATGTCCAAATGTATGCTAAGCCCAAAGTAGACACCAAGAAAAGAGCCCTGCTATAAAACCGGTTGGGGAGAGGGGAGGGAAATCCATTCATGTATCCCTTCCAATATGTCTTTATTGAGTTTCTTCATGTCATGCAGGGCAAGCTGGTGGGTGTTGGAAGAGTGGCAGGATACAAAAAATAAATATAAATAAGAGCTATTCTTATCATCACCGTTGAAAAACATATACAATCATAGTAATAATAGCTAAAATTATCGAGTGTTTTTCACTTGCCGGATGCTGCTCTAAGTGTTTTGCAGTATAAACTCATTTCATACCCACAACAAAATGTGCCTCTTCTCAGACCCACTTAAACTGTAAATGTTCAGTGGGTTCTATGGGAACAAATGGACAAAATGGACAGTACACTCGAAAAAAGTAAAGAAAGAGAGAGAATGCAGAGGACAAAAAAATATTGTAAGAAATAAAGCCAGGTTCCTTTCTAGAATCACACAAAATTCATAGCCAAGACAGTCATGAAACCAAGAGCAATTTTCCCTCTAACATGTATATTCACTTCTTCTCCAGGGGAGGTGAACAAGGCAGGTCAAGGGCAAGCAGGGCAGACTTGCAGGCAAGCCCACAAGGTCTGGAATTTTCACTTGGGCATCCCTTGCTTCTACGTCCTCTGCACCTTCCCCCTTTTTTGAGCTGTCTCTCACTTCCAAGTCCAGCAGGTTAGTTTCACTGCGCCCATTTTAGAGAGGAGGAAACTGGGACACCTAGAGATTAAGGAACTTGCTCCAGGTGACACAGCTGGTAAAGGGCAGAACTATGATTTGACTCAGGGAGCCTGGCACCGAGTCCATACTTTTAACCACTGTGGTAACTCCCTCCCTTAAAAAAAATCACAATCACCTTATAGAGGAACTTATAAAGTGCCACAGGAGCACGGAGGCAAGAGTAAGAACAGGACCTTTTGCCCTGGGTGCCCCCTCTTTCCATCTTCTCTGGAGAGGGTATTGGAGGGTATTGGAGATTAAGTGGCTTTTAAAGTGAGTCTTGCAGAAGTTCACTAGGAAGCAAAGAGCATTTCACAGAACACCAACAAGCGTGTGCATCACAAAATAGCATCACACGGTGGGCAAGTGATGGGTATGCTGATGTGAGTGCATCTTCAGATGTGCATGTTTAGAGCCAGGGATACCGTGACAAGTGATAATGCTGGGAAGTTCAGCAGTGGTGAACTCATAAAAGAACTTTTACTATGTTATCCCTCCCACATCTGGTAAGACTTGAATGAATCCTTTAAGGGTCAGCTTAAGTGTAATTTCTTTGAGAAAGTCTTCACTGTTTCCAAGGTTTACCTAGGAGCACTCGCCTCCCGGCGAATTCCATGCATTTCTTTGTATTAATGGCACAGTATGCAGCCATTGCTAGCTTATTAAGCTCTCTCCCCGCCCCCCACCTCCACCCCTGCTCCGTGCTGTCCTTGAGGGCAGAAAATGAATTTTTACGCTGAATACACATGTTCCTTGAGCAACGCCCCGCCATGTAATGTATGCTCAATAATACCCATAACCTCTTTTCTACTCAAGGACCTCATGCCTGGAAGTATGCCATCTTTCTTCTGCTTCATCATTTTCCTTTCATCGAATTTACTGTCATCAACCTAGAAATGGACCCTTCTTTCTTCTTTATTAAAAAAACACTTTTGACCCTCATGTCTCTGTCTAGCCACTACGCTATTTATCTTGTTCAGTTTCACAATAAAATATCTTAAGAGTTGTTAATTTTTGTTTCCAGACATCCTCACTCTGGTTGTCGCTTTGACTAACTTGAAACAGGCTCACGTCCCTCTCTCTACCTCTCCACCAAAACTGCTCTTGCAACAATGACTAATAATCTTCATCTTGTCAAATTCAAAAGTCACTTCTCTGTCTTAATCTTGCTTGACTAACCCCTCCTTCTTAAAACACTTTTCCTTTCCTTCCATGATACCACATTCTCCAGAGTGCCCTGAGATTCAGTTCTGCTCTCCATTGTCTTCTCTCTGTATACTCCAAAAATAAACTCATGATTTCTTCCTTCTAGATTGTTCCTTCCTTGTTCTTCTCCATCTCAGTCAGTGGCCCCATCAGTTGTATAGTTAGTCCAAAACTGAGATGCTATTCTTCATAACTTCTTTTTGGAGGGAATAGGACTTAGTCTACACATAGATTCCATTAATGAGTATTATTAAGTCTGTGTCCTAAACATGTCTGGAATCCATCCACTTAGCTCTATTTCTATACCATCACCATCTATCACACAGATTATGGCAAGTCCCCCCTACCACCTTGTTTCCGTTCTTACCTCTTCAGATCCATTTTCCAAATAGCAACAAGAGTAATCATTTTTTCAACCTCTTTTTTTTTTGTCCTGAAATAAAACACATATACAGAAAGAACACAAAACATAAATATTCAGCTCAGTGAATTACAATAAATCAAATATCCATGGAACCACCCCACCTTCAAAGTCTAGATAGACTCGTACCAGCACATAAATCTTAAACAATCTCCTTCCAAACCCCAACCATCTCCCTCCCTCCTACAGATAACCACTATCTTGACCTGT
Organism: Monodon monoceros; assembly: GCF_005190385.1. NCBI lineage: Eukaryota > Metazoa > Chordata > Mammalia > Artiodactyla > Monodontidae > Monodon > Monodon monoceros. Next base: position 48,138,182 of record NW_021703775.1, read on the forward strand.
ACAATAAGTTACTTTTATTCATACTTTTATCACTTAATCATCCATCTGTCAAATAAAATAGAATTATAAAGCATGCATTCTTTTAGTTCTGTTTTTTCATTCAATATTATATTTGTATCATAAATATTGTTGTCTGTAGCAGTAGTTGATTTATTTCTATTGCTATACAGTATTCTATTGTGTGTTTATTTCATAATTTATTCATTCTATTCTTGGTAGAAATTTTAGTGTTTCTGCTTGTGGATCACTGCAAACAATGCTACTCTGAATATTCTTCTATGTATCTCTTAGTAGACATGCACACACATTTTTCTTGGATACATATCTAGTAGTAGAATTGTTGGAATATAGATTATATGTATTTTCAACCCTAACAGAAAAGTTTTCCAAACGGATTATTCCAAATTGCAAGAATAGTACAATAAACACTTGTCTCTTCACCTAGATTCACTAATTATAAATGCTTTATCACATACTTTGCACTCTCCCTCACAGTAGTTATATTTATTTATTTATTTATTATTGGCATTATGTATGGTTACTTCTTATTGGCGTTCATCATTTTAAAGAAGCACTTCAGATCTTCAGATTAAATTGCAAACATCATGACCCCTCAGCCCCAAATACTTCAGTATACATTGCAGGAGAACAAAGACACTTTCTGATACATCACATTGTCTGACATATTATCAAATGCAGGAAATTTAACATGAATAAAATACAATTAACTAATACAGTGCTCCTCAAACTTCAGTGTGCATTCAAATCATCTGGGGATTTTGCTAAAATGTGAATCTAAATCAGCATGTTTGTGATATCAATGATTATCCATGTTTAATAAGCTCCCAGGTGAGATTAATGCGACTGATTCATGGATCATACATTGATTGGCAATTATGTAATGTATATACTCGAAGATTTCTGATGGTGTCAATAATATCCTTCAGAGCATTATCTTTTGTGATGCAGAATCAATCCAGGATCAAACGTTGCACTTACTTGGCATGGTCACTTTTATTATTGAAGGATATTCCAATGGGCTAAAATTTTAGGTTGCCAATTGGTTTTTTTCATCACACTAATGATATTATTTCATTGTCTTCTTCTAATTTGTCAAAAGTTATAATGCTTTTGAGAAATCAGCTTTCAGTCTCCATACTGCGCCTTTAAAGATTGTCTCTTTTCCCATCTTCCATTTATTTCTAAAATGATCTTTCTTTTTGTTTTCTGTGATTTCACTGTGATTTGTCTAGGTATTGATTTGTTTTTATTTACTTTGCTATGGTTTTGTTGGACTTCTTCAATCTATGGGTTGCAGTCTTTCATCACTTTTGGAAGATTCTTGGTCATTGACACTTCAAATATGTGATTGCCCATTCTCTTCTCTCCATGATAAGTATATCTTGGATTTTACTGTGTCATCCTTGTCTTGCCCATTTTCCTATATTTTCAATTCTTTGGTCTCTCTGTGCTTTGTTACAGATATTTCCTTCCGACCTACATTTCAGGCCACTACTTTTCTCTTCGTCTATGTCTAATATGCTCTTTAACAATTTCATTGAGTTTGTAATTTTTTTTATTGCATTTTCAATCTCAGAATTTATATTAGTTCCTTTTTAAATCTGTTGTGTCACTTTTTAGAGGGTCACATTTTATGCCAATATTTTGTATCTTGTCTTTTGTCTTTTTGAAGATGATAGGTTAAATTGTTTTAAATTCCAGTATCTGAAGCCCTTGTGGGCCTATTTTCTGTCTTTGATATTTCTACTATTTCTCATTTACATTTTCTTATCTGCATACACCTGGTTCTTTGATTCTGCGCCAGATATTGTATTTTTTAAAAATATTTATGGAATTCATTGGGTCCTAGAATGATGTTAATTTCCTTGTTAGGGAACTTTGCTTTGTTTCATCCAAGTACCTGTGAGAACTACAATCAGGAATCCCTTTAATACAACTATAAGGCCTGAGAATTCCCGAATTACTGAGAGGATTCAAAACTCTGCAGTCAATGCAATAGCTGATTTACAAGTTAATCCTTTCACCTAGGGTGCAGCTCTTCAGAAGTTTCTCAGGGAAACTCCTAAAATTTAGATCTGTTCTGCTAGCCCTTCTAAGCTGTCAAAAGAGCTATTCCACTTCCTAGATGTGTCTTTGATCAGCAAACGCCTCTTGGGCAAAAGTGGACCCCAAATACTGGGATCTTCAAGATGCTGTTTTAATAATTTCTCACAAACTTATTAGTTCCTCAAGGTCTTCCAGCAGATTAAAAAGCAAAAATTGGTCTATGTTTTATCCTCAGTGGGATTAGTCTGAACTACATAGTCTACTAGTTCCAAAGACTGGAATCGAAATAATATTTTTGAAATTTATATAATGAGACTTAACTTTGAAGCCCCAAATAATAGATATTAAATACAAAAGTGAGGTGACGAAGATGCAGACTTTTCAAAATAGGTTTCAGAAAGCCAGTGAGACAGCTAGTCTAGAAGGAAAACAAAAAGGTACTGAGAGAAATGCAATGGAAGTGTAGATTTTCTCAAGCCCAGAGAAAGGATTTATAAGACTAGTCTGAGAGTTTGAGAAACAGTTCTAGAACACAGAAGAACAGTGCTGACTTAATCTGAAAGAATCCAAAGATGAGAGGCCAGCTAAAGCGTCACACAGTAGCAGAGCAAAATGCTTTATCTGGGAAGTAACGACTCTCAGTGATGGTCAAATATGCAAGAATGCAGGGGACTAGATATGGAAACTCTGGAAAGCATACAAGCTTAAGATCATTTTTAAAGTGATCCTGAATCCAAAGGGTTGCTTCCGGGGACCATGAACTTCCAACAGAGGGTATATGTGAAGTGGACTGCCAGAAAACCAGAAGTTGGGAAGCATAAGGAACAGCAAGTCAAAGAGGTAATTCCCAAATGAAAGGAGCTGCAGTCTGAGGACCTAGCCAGGGAGCCTCTGAAGAATCCACAGATGTCGTAAGAAAGACACTTTATATACGTCTTACAGGCATCAGGAAGGCAAAGCTGTCCTCTAATTATACTGGTCAAATAAGAACTGTTTGTTCCACTGCTTTTCTTCTTTACATGCACTATAATCCCAAAAAGGAACAGCATCTAGCAGGTAGGAGAACAGGTGAGCAAGCAAAAAGAATGGATCTGATTGCACTCTGCTCCTCCAAGGCAGGAAGCCTCAGCTGCAGGTGAAGGGGAGAAATCTTTCCATTAAATGAAGATTAAAGTCTTGCTTAATATATCAGATTGGACATCCTGCTTTCTGTATTGAGTTTATATTTGTGGCTTAAGGAAACCACAGGGCTTTCTATCACCTAGAAGTCACTGGAAAATTAATGGAGGTCTCTAAGGTGTTTGATCGGAGGGGGAGAAAGAAATTTTCAGTGAATTAATTTTAAAGGGTCGATGGGAGGTAAAAATAACTTGAGTTTTTGATGAGATCCCACTTTTCTGAGTAAGAAATAAATGACATCATAGTTTCAGGAAGATGACTCCGGAAGGGAAAAGTAATATAGGTTATACGGAGAAGAGGTCAAAGTCAGAAATGCTAAACAAAAGCCGCTGTTATGATAATCCTATGTGAGATGGTGAGAGAATGGAGGCCTTTCAGGCTTGAGGGACCTGGAGGTAATAAACAGCACTTGTGTCAGCCCCAGAACACCTATGTGGGTGATACAAGTACTATCACTATTAATCTATTAGTCAAAATTCTCTATATCTGTATCACCTCTGTGATTTATTTTCAGTGTTGTCTTCAACTAACTGTTAATTTTTCTGATCCTCACTTTCCTCACTTATAAAATGAGAAAAATAATACCCGAGATATGAATGTGATAAAATATACAATGATAGATAAACTCACCACAAGTTAAATGGAATTGAGTTATCTAAAAGAAAGAAAGAATGAATGAATGAATGAATGCCTGGCTCTAGTGTCAGATTAGGAGGGAAGAAGGGCTAAGCTCTGCATCTTGAAACCCAGTTCAGATGTTACATTAGAGCTGAAATTCCTCATGTAACCATTTCTGTGTGTGTGTTTTCCTTTAATAATCAAAGTCATGTTTAAATATTAAAGAGGTGGTTTTACTGCCTCAAGGACTAGTCTGGAGAATCCACGTAGATGAGCATAAACCTGTTGGGGTGAATGATCCTACTTGTTATTCAGATTAGTGTTTACCAGCCAACATCCAGTCAGAGCCCTGTGCTAAAGGCTGCTGGCAAATCTTCCCATGATGCCTGAGTTGAAGTGAATACCAAGGCGGTGTCAGCGGCTGGCTTTCATTAGGTACTCTGAGTTGAATATTGAAACAAGGCCACCGGATAGAGTTATCCTGGATTCCTGCAGGAGGGGACCAGAGGTGCTGGAAGCAAAATGAGATGCAGGTGGGATAGCTTAATAAGTTCTGTAATTCACAAGTGTTAATATGAAAAATCAGAACGTGAACCTCACTGGAAAGGATCTATAGGCTATTTATCTACTCAAAGTGACCTTGTAATCTATCAGTCATTAAAGTGATAGCAAAGAACGTGAATGCCACCCTGTGGCTACCAGCAGAAATTATACTTAATATAACATAATTTTACATAATTAGAGGATAATGGGAATGTGATTAAAAGAAATCATGCAGATGCCAGGAGAAAGAGGGATGGCCTGGATAAACAGTTATCACTGCTAATATATGATGCAGGGAAGCATTACCCCAAATATTAAGGAAATAAAGTCCCTAGTCTCTTTAAATAATGTAAGCAAAGAAATAAACTCTGATTATACGCACACAAAGCATTCGACAAAGACATAAATAGATTACTGGTAACGATAGAGACAAGAACAGAGAAGGAAAGGTATGTCTTTTGGCATCCTTGTCACTTAAGCATACTAAGATTATGAGAGCCTCACATATACACAAAGATGATAACTCCTACATGCTCACGTCTCCTTATAAACAAATTTGCATATCCCAATTCACAGACCCTTTTTTTCTCCTGTGAGTTTTTTCTTCACCTGATTACTGAAAAATGATTGGTGATTTCATTCCCTTGTTTACCAGATTTTCACAGAGCCAGGTACTGTCCTAAGTCCTGGGGTTAGAGGTCCCTGCTCTCACTGAGCTTACATTCTATGTGGATCAACAGACAACGACCAAATAAACAAATAAGCACACGTCAGGTGGTAAACAATTCAATAGAGAAAAATTAAACAATGCAAATGGAATGTTGAGTGCTGGACGGTGGAAGAGGGGTGGAGAAGGCGTCTTATACAAGACAACATTTGAAAGCCCGAAGAACGCAGTGAGGGAGCAAGCCATGCACACATGGGGCAAGGAAACTTCCAGGCAAAAGGGATTACAAGTACAAAGGCTCTGAGGTCAAGTTTGCTTGGTGTGTTTGTGGAACAATGAAGAGGCCAGCATGGCACAAAACAAGTGAGAAGAGGAGTGTTTGGGGATGAGGAAAAAGACGTTATGGCAGTGGGAGGGCAGCTGGGCACACAGGGCTTTATGGACAATTTCAAGGACGCTGGCTTTTACTCAAAATTAGAGTTCACTGACATGCTCTGACTTATGCTTTAAAAGAATCAACCAAGCAAGTGTAGAAAAGGGACTATAGGGGCGAAAACAAAGTGGTTATTTCAAAAGTCCAAGAGATGATGATTGTGACTTGGTCCAAGGTAGCAGCAATGAAAAAGGTAATGGTAGTCCTATTTTGGGCAGATAATAAAGGTAGAATCAGCATCATTTACAACTGGATTCAATGTAGGGATGCAAAAGAAGAGAAGAGTCAAAGGGTTTGGGCTGAGTAATCAGAAGAATGGAGTGGTCATTCACTGATTTGGAAAAGACTAAGAGAGTCTAGGTGAGTAAACTTGGGAGTTTCTCTTGGGAAATGATAAGCTTGGAGCATTTCTTAGCTATCTAAATAGAGGTATTGGGTCGAGGAGTAGAGTTATCAAATTTAGCAAGTAAAATGCAGATGTCCGGTTAAATTTGAATTTCAGATACACAATGAATAATTTTAAATATAACCATGTCCCAAATGTTGTATTTACCTATGCTAAAAGATTATTCGTTGTATATCTGAAATGCAAATTTAACTGAGCATCCTGTATTTTATCTGTCAGTGCTAGTTTAAGAAGGCATTTGAGTTTCAAGTGTGGAGTTCAGGAAAGAGTTCTTGATGGGGATGCAAATTCAGGAATCATCATTACATAGATGGTACTTAAAAACTGAAGCTGCTTGAGATCACCTAGGGATGAGGAATGGATAGAAAAGAGACAAGACCTGAGAATATGCTTTGGGGCGGCATTCGTAAATAAATAGCACAGTGTGGTTATCAAGCTTCAAACCATCCCAGACTTCATTAGCTTTTGAATATGAGCCACAGAATTATTCACACCTGATGCTCTCAGAAGCAGACAGAGGCCATTTCCAAAGTGCATTTCTCCCAACGTATCTGGAATAACACTTCTCCACATGTTATCACTCTTATCACATGGTGAGCTTCTGTAAAAGACAGGGACAAATAAGCAAACTACTCAGTATCAAGATATAAAGGGAAGAAATCTCACGAGGTCCATCCTGGGTCACCACAGTAACATAGGTTCTGAAATTATTTAATCTATTTTCAAATTTCATCTCCAAGATGAGCAAAATCAGTGTAAGAGAAGAAATATTAGGCCAGTGAAGGCCAGTGGAATATTTAAGTTTTAACGTCAGTGTTTCAAACTTTAAGAGAAAGAGCGTGAAGGTTTGCGTAGATCTCCGTTTTATTTCACTTAGAAATACTTCAGGTTTCTAAATGGAAGAACAAAGGGTCACTAGGAGATTAATGGGCAGTCAATTTGGAATAGATGCTAAGACTACTTGGCTACTTCACTCTCTTACTGCCCTTATCTGCACTTATCTCATCCCTCTATGAGAAGTCATTTAAGTGGCTGGCCGGATTCCTCCATCTGTCCTTTTCTAAGCTCATCAGAGTGATATAAGCTACAGGTCATAAACAAACCTGCCTTTGCTGTTGAACAAATCGTAACTTCTCTTGTTTCTGCCCTTCCTAATCGTGTGATCTGGGGCTTGTTAATTAACCTCTTAATTTTAGATTTCTCCATCTGCAAATGAGAGTACTAACAGTACCTGACATGCAAGAATTTTGTAAGGATTAAGTGAGATAAGCATATTAATCTTTTAGTAGAGAATCTGCCATGTAAAAAGTGCTCAACAAATGTTTGATATCATTTGTATAATCGTTAATGCTATACAGGCAGTGTCTATGAGTGAAAACGGTGCAATGGTATTCAAAGCAACATCAACTGAGAAAAAAATTTTAAATGTAGTGTTCACATCTTCCATATCTAATTGCCGCCCAAGCCCCTTGCTTTGTAAAATGTAGTGAGTTCCTACACTACATTAATGGAATGGAATGATGGACTGGGGTCAACTGCTGCTGCCCTGACTGAGGTTATAGCTGCCACTCTGGAACGAGCCCACGACTTCAGGAGTCCACTATTCTTGGCATGGTTCACTGACATATCTATAAATATCTACCCCACTAGGCATTGTAATACTGTCCTCTAACATGAATTTTGAGAACAGAGTTATAGAAAGAAATATAATTAATGAAAAAACCATATACTTTATAAACTTTAAATATGGAGATTACAAATCACAGTTAAAGAAATTACCAAATTCTGTTTTCATCGTGAGAATATAGATACTACTTGGAGTAAGTGGTAAAGTAGGATTTGGAGGCAAAGACTCTGTAATTCCCAGACTTTGGGCTTCCCTACTCTCTGGGCATAACTTCTAACGGTGAGAAGCTCATTCCCAAAACAAAGTGATTTCCTAGAGAAAAGGCTTTGGGATCCTCCCAGTACCCCTTCTCCCATGCTACCCGGCCCAGGCCACAACCTAATCCCCGCTTTCCCTATCTCTTCCTCTTCATTCGTAAGGATGGTCTGCACAATTTTCTGTTTTCCAGAGCACTGAAATGGCACGAACATGTCCACCTGCAAAACAGCGACACAGTCTTTCCTCACGACTGTATCATCTGTATCAAACTCCTGAGCTGTATCATCGGATGAATAATCACACTAGATTGCAGAAGAGGAAAACTTTATTACTTCACAATATCTATTAATAAGAACCCATAAGGGTGTCATTTCTTTCTAGGCAAGCAGGATGGATATGGTTTGGTCCACATATTAAGAGGTAAACATGTATGTAGAAACACAATCATTTGAGATACTAGACTAAACTATACGAAATTGCTGGTAATTGACCATTTTTCCCTACAAATACAGCCATCTCATACAGTTCAACCTAATAGAAACATTACATTATTTTACTAAGTGCATACTGCCTTCAGAGGGAAAAAAAGTGCTGAATTATTGAACTAACATTTGTCATCACAAAAAGATACTGCAGGCAATCAGTGTGATTTTGAGGAACCCCAAACTTTTCCAAACACCTTTTCAATACTCAGAATGAAGAGACCTGAGAAAATATCATATGCCCATTTTGCAGGTGGAAAGGTTAAAGGTCCACTAAAATTAAACTGGCCAACCATAATGTAAAATGATCACCACCATGTTCCTCATCATTTAGTGTCCAATTCTTGGCACACACACAAAAAATATTTTAGAGAATGAGAAAACAGGAGGAAAACTGTTGCAGAGAAACAAAAGTTATGAAAGAAAAGGGAAGGTACCTAAGAGTTTAGAGGACTTCTCTTGTTTAGAGAAGGGTGAGGGGGTGTTGATGCACTAAACACGAATGCAGAAGTCAGTCATGGCAATCACTGACTAAAAGCAAGTTCTCACTTCGTTTAGAAGGCATCCAATTCATTTCAGTTCTTCTCTCACCAGATTCAAAATATGTGTTCCTAAGACACTGCTTCTCTATGGCTGTCACTTTTTCTCCCTTCAAAAGCTCTTCTTGCTGAGTAGATCTCAGCCCTGTTACATAGTTTTTTTTTAAAAATCCCAAAGACTGCTTTGAGGCAGGAAGAAAAGAAAATCAATGAGTCGTCATGAAAAGAAGGACCAGGAGGCTCAGTTCAAAGGGACACTTTAAAGAGCCCTACTGTTTCTCACTCATGGGGATGGCCAAGATGTTCATGTATCATATGTGGGCCCCATCATATCATTTAAACTCATTCATACTGTGGGGCTTAAGGCAATATATTTCTATGAGATATTTCAGTTTTTAAAACATATTCCCAACTATTATCACATCAACCCTATGAGATAGGTAGGAAAAGCAATGCTATCCCTCTGAATAGAAAAGTAGACATTTTTTGCTAATAAGGAAATCAAGGCTCATGTATTTGCTCAAGACCTCAGAAGTATTGCAAGAACCATGACTAGAATCTAGGCCTTCTGATTGTTCAGTTTCAGAAACAGCATACTCTGGATCTAGAGAGATCTGAGTGTCAGCTCTATAAACCAGTTTCCTCTGTAGTCATCTGAGTGTCAATTTTGTTAGCTATAAAATGTGAATAATAGTGTCCATTTCATGGGACCACGGGCTGTGCTCAAGGAATGTTGATTCTCTTTCCCTTGCCTGCCAAAGACAGAGAATGCTATGATGGGGAAAGTGAAGTAAAATGAGTGGATATTCAAAATGGTTAACCATGAAAAGCGGTAAAGGAAAAGAGTTTTCTGGGTCAAAGCGTGAAACTACAAGAATGTGTTTTAAAGTTTTGGTGCTTCCTAGACAGTGTTATCCAAATAGCTTCAATCTGAAACTGACATTCTTAAGGTTGTTCATTTTCTCTGTTAAACATGAATAATATGCTTTAACCTGGGGATTAAATATACTTTAAAACCTAATTAAAAATGAAGATTACAATGTACTTCCCTTTATCCAAAGGAAACGAAATACACAAGGTGCCCTAGAGGTTAATGAGAAAAAGAACTTATCTTGATTATCTTACCTTTCTAAAACATTTCAATTCAAACCTAAATTGAATATTGGATTAGCCTGAATGAAGGGTGGTAATTTCTTGAAAAATATGTCATGGCCATCTCTGAATTATCCTTATTTACAGAGGGAACCAAAGAAACAAAATCCCTAAAACAGCAGATTGCCTCGAAGTATTTTCTTGTGATAAAGATCAGAATACGTGTAATGTTGTATGATTTGAGGAAATACAAACTATTTCTTTATGAACATACATATCTTTGGGTTTGCTAAACACGGTAAACTATCAGTTTTGTGAAAATTAGTTCATCCGCTTAGCTAGTTGCCACCTCCACTCTAAGCAGGACAGTGAGAGAACAGGACATGGGAATAATACATTTTGATGTGGCAACACTGAATTCAGTGGGAACCTTCATTTCTCAGTGCTTCTGGACAGCATAAAAGTGCAAGGTAGAAGAAGAGAGACCACCAATACCAAGAGTTCTCCATTAGCTTTTGCCTGGATATGACACACTATTGAAATTTATAGGCTATTAACCGCTATTTTTCAAACACTTATTTATTCTTTTTTATTCAAGAGATATTTGGAGCGCTATTTGCCATGCACAGTGCAAAGGCTTAGGGGAAAAAAGGCTGATTGATTCATGGCTACTGTTCTCAAACCGTTTAGAACGTAGTGATACATAAACTTGTTTTAAAATAAGTTTACATTCCCTGAAACACATATAGTGGAAATGGCATTACGGAGTCACCAACTGAACATTAAAAACTAAATGTAAGCATGTCAAACTATAAGGCATTAGCTACACAGGTTATGGTGCATGCTGTAATGGAATGTGATGAAATGGTTTAAAAACAGAGTTCTTGAGTTCTATTTAAGAACCTAAGAAATTGCTCACAATATATTAAATGAAAAATCAGTTTTAAAATACTGCATCTGTTATACCTCAATACTTAATGGCTTAAAATAACAATATAGCACATCTTATAATCTTTTGGTTGGCTAAGGAGTCTTTCTGCTGGATTCTTCTGGGATCACTGATGCAGGAGTGCTAGGCAGTGCAGCTACAGGCTCACCAGAGGCCTGGCTTATCTGGGACATCTAGGATGACTGGACTTACCTATCTATAAATGTGGTCTTTTATCCTTAACGAGGCTTAGCTTCTACTTGGATTATGCTTTCTGATGTCCCATTGCCCAGTGAAAGTCACAGGGCTAATCCCAAAGTTAATGTGGGAGGGGACTATATGAAGGCATATGTGTACATGGAGGAATGATTCATTGGGAGTCATAGTATATATAACCTACCGAAATTGTATGCACATTATAATCACATTCTAACACACATATCTCATATACACAGTCTGAAGGGGACATCCCAAAATATTAATTTATCTTTATAAGCAACAGTGAGGTTATAAGAATTTTTTCTTTATTTTTTAATCTACATTTAAAATTTTTCCTACAATGAGCATATATAGGATGCATTATTTCTATTAAAGATTCAAAATTAGTGTAAATAAAATTATCTGTGGCTATTTTTCAACAATATAGAATTGGCTGAACCGTTAACATAGCTGAATGATACACACTGCAAAGCGAAAGCACCACTTCAAGACACTATCTTCCTTCTCTCCTTCATTCTTCTGGAAGGAAATCTGCCACACTGCCATTGCTATTTTTTCACAACTTTGCTAGATGTCACCCATCCATTTAGTCTGGAAGTGTTGAAAATTACATGAGTCATGTGTTATTCATCAAAAATTACCGTAATATTAGCATGCTTTCAGACAGTGATTTAAATACACGCATACCTGTAGCCAAGTCGAGTTATACTCACGAGGGTCACCCCGTTTTTTGATAATGTTCCCACCTCTGAAGCCCTGCTAATGTGCTTTCTGTCTTCCGATTGTCCTTACCCCTTTGTAGTCTATCATTTCCTCAAGGACCACTGTGTTCTGAAGCCTCACCTAACTTACCTAACTAGCTCAGCCCACACTGATATCTCCTCTTGCACAGTTTATTTGATCATCTGGTTATGTTCTGTCTTGCATTACCATTTAATGGCTTATCTTCTGTTTGTACAGGCCCTCAATTAATGTTTGAAGTCTATGTGAAACTTTGATTATTTACGTGCCTTCAAATTTCAATTAGTTGAGCCTTTGGGTTTTCAAAGGTAAAGAGCGATTCCACCTTCCATCCTTCGCCTTGCAGCGGGAGAAAAAGGGGTACAGATTTCCTGCTTGTGAGCACTTGTCATTTCTTCTGAGCTGTGACACCACTTTTTGGTAAGGGAAGTTCCTTACAAGTGGAAAGTTCTGGTGTTTGAGCAGGTGTGCCCGCGTTTTGGAGATCTGTGAAGGGCATTTAGCGAGAAGGCATTTTAGTAAATGAAGAAATATCTCTGTAGCTTTTACTCATGACAAATTGAACAAACTCATTTTGAAGACCCTCTTGCCTTCCCCACTACCCACTTCCTGAGTGTCTTTCCTGTCATCTGGAGATGAGAGAAGATGATTTGGGCAGAGAGAAGACTTACACGTTTATATTTCCTGGAGCCTGAGCGGAGGCAGATAGCTCTTGTTGCATCATGGAGATAAAAGGAAATGGGGTTATTTCAAAAGCAGTAAAAGTTTCCTTTATAGTCTCCTCTTTTTTACACCAGTTGTTTAAATCTGAATATTTCCTAGCTTTCTGCAGTGATAAATGGGTTGAAAAAATGTTTATCTAATAAAGTCCACGCTATTAAATAAAGCAAATTTGTTTTGGAGAAAGGTGCATCATCGCTTTCTTCCACTGGTATCCAAAGCAGGATTTTAGGAGTTTTTCTTTCCTTTTTCCTTTTCTCTTATTCCTCCCTCCCTTCCTTCTTCTCTGCCACTCCTTTGGGGTTCGTTGTCCACAGTTGTCCCCTGATGCTGCCACAGGAACATGGTGGGGATCTCAACATCCTGGTGGTGATGCTCAGTGGTCTCTCCTTCTTAGACATGATCCTCTTTCCATGAGATTTGTATAGAGAGAAGACTGCTTATCCAAGCTCAAAAGGAGTTTGCCAGGTTTCAAGGGTGTAGCCTGTCTCCAATTGAGTTTCGAGGCAGACAAAGTTGTCTGCTGGGCTCCAGGCTCAGACGTCTGCTATGGTCTCTTTGTGATTCCCTAGCCATCCTGTCCCACATTCTGCTTCCTTTCAGCACCAAAGAGGGTATTATTAGTGCAAATATAACATGCTAAGAAGTTGTGTCATGTCTTAAGTTATTTCAGACATTAGGAGAAAAGCAAGTTTGTCATCCATTCAGTGAAAGCATGGGGGAGGCTTCTTACCCACCTACACGCTAACTGTGGTCTGAGAGGAGTGTCTAATTTGAGAGTCTGAGAAAATGACTCTGAGAGTCATTTTCCCCACTAACTGTGCATTAATTCACTCTATGCATTAATCATACCCATATAGTGTAGAACAGGGGTCAACAGCCCTGGAATCAGATGCTTGGGTTCAAAGCCTGGTTCTACCACTTTTTAGCTGAGTGATCTTGGGCAAGTTCTTTTACTTCTATGTGCTTGAATTTCTTTTAATCTATGACCAAACCTACCTCATAAGTTTGTTGTGAGATTAAATGAGATAATGCATGAAAAGCAATTTGAACAGTGTTTACCACATTGCAAGCACTCAATGAACGTTATTATTATTATTATATTTGTATTCATTCCTTAGACTACCTGAGAGTGCCGTCCTTATCAAATGTCTCTCCCACAGTATCTGACTTAGAAGGCCTTACTCCCTCCACGACTCGGGATGCTTAGACCAGTCTAAGAAATAAGAATAGATTTATAAAAGGAAACTAAAGGTGATTATAAGAAGTTAATTAATGCAACACAATTTTATAGTATCATGGACGTGAAAGGAAATCAGAGATGGCCTGACCTAAAAATATCAATCATAATAACATGTGGAGTTTAAATATGCCTTCTGTCAACCCTAACACACACACACACACACACACACACACACACACACACACACACACA
>NW_021703775.1:48152145-48213868 GCF_005190385.1 Monodon monoceros
ACACACACACACACACACACACACACACACACACACACACACACACACACCCCTATCCATCCTAACCTCCCACCTCCATCCTATTCAACATCTACCAAATCTCAAACATAAATTCTGATAAGATTCCTTGAAAGCCCCAGCTATATGTTAGGCTCCAGTCTCTTAGATGATCTGATATATCTCTAACCTATTCCTTGTTCACTGGAGTCTACATATCCTGACTAACATGCTCAGCTTACAGAGGAGAAAAATGAGGCCAGGAGAGGAGAAATGGCTCTGCCAAAGAAAGACATGTTGCTAAGTATTGTGGACCGGCGCTTCTCTGGCTCTTGTCCCCACCCTGCCAGTTTTAGGGTCTCTAACTTCTTGTGATGTATGCTTCCCCAAATAATTTCTGGCAGCCCTTAGGGAACATCCCACATATGCTCAAAATCAAACCGTCCTTTCAGCCATTGCATGGTTTCTCTGTTCTTCTTTGCACTCTGTTGGCCACTCTTTGAATTACTAAGTCATGTTCCAAGCACTTCTGGGTCCATGGTGCCTCCAGCTACCATGGCATCTTCCAGTTCCCACTGCTGCTTCCGCTGAGCATTCTTGCTGGCACTCCTAATGATCTGCCATCTCCCATCCAGCACCACTGCCTCCCCCTGGGCACTGTACCCCCACTGATGCCCTGGGACCTATAAGGTGCCAAAGGTATGTGTGTTGTAGTATATCCTGTTACACAGAAAACCAAGGTAATGCAACTTGTATAGCATCCTGCTCCCAAATTTCAGAACAACTCTTTCTTTCAATTTCTTACTTATGCCTCCTGTTTTCCTCCCTTGTGTCTCTCGCTGGGGTTGCATCTAAAATTGAGTAGAGGAGCAGGGCAAAAACACAGTAATCAATTCAGACAACTTTTGTTTCTACTTTAATTTGGCTTTCTGATTCTCCTATCCATTAGGACATAGCCTCTGAAACTGAATTCATAAGTAAAACACAATAACAAAAATAAGAACCAACACTCTCTGAAAACTTACTCTGTGTAGGGCATGGTGCTAACCACTTTACCCACATGAATGCATTTCATATTCACAACCACCCCATGACAAAGGTAATATTATCAACTCCCATTTATAGATGAAACCAAAAGATGTTTAGTCACTTGTGCAAAGGCTTATAACTGCTAATGGGCAGAGCAGATATTCTAGCCAAGTGTGGCTGCCTCCAGAATCCAAAATCCTAACCACTCTACTTTATGGCTAGGCTTCACAGAGTTTGCAAACTCACTAAAATTATATATATAAATTTTGCATTATGTAATTTTTTCTGGTGAGAAATATGAAATTCTCAAAGTGTCAAAAAAGGTCCTAGCTTTATGTTGAGCTTTACTATAGGAAGCCCTACAATCTCTTACAAAATTAGGTACTTGCTAAATCTACCCCACTGGGTCACCAAACCTGCCCAGACACATCTGAACCTCAGTAGTAGATTTACTGCCACTGTGACTCCCACTGTGACTAGTTACAAGCAGCAGAGCCAAGACCATGTGTTTAGCTGTGTTGAGCTGATTCAAGCAATAAGATCACGTGCTTCTTGTCTTCCTACCTTCTAGACTGAAGGTCTTTCTGAAATCTTTCTGGGTGACTAAAGGCCCTGTGAAATCAGGGGGTTGAAGAGATGGAAACGAAAGAATCCAATCCATGGGAATGGAGAGAAGACTGGAAGCCCAGTTGGTGGGAGCCTCCATTCTAGGGGCTTACGGCAAGGACATCCCTCCCCACCTGTGTCTGCTCAGACAGCCCCTCGCAGTGACTTGGCACGCTGCAGCTGTGCAGATTTCCATTGCTGGTAAAACTGTGCCTGAGAGGTATTTGCTGATGATCGTCAACAATCAAATGAATTATAGATGATGTTGGTAAACAAAATGCTGCCTTGATGAATGAGTTTGGCTCTACTCTGACATGACTGCTAAGTCATTCAAAGCACTGATTAAACCCATTACTGTAAAATAATCACCATCCATTACCTTTAATGTCGTGAACTGACAACCTAGTTAAGGCAGCTGATAGCGTCAGCAAAGTGATTTGTTGTACTGCGTGTCCATCGACAATAAATCACGTCAATAAATCAATGAACGGTAGCAATAAAACAATATATTTTCATATTTCCTGACATTCAATTACAGAGTGTGTATACTGCCTTATTCTTAAACACAAACACCGATATGGAAGGTTTCAGCATTCACCAACAACGAACACAGGATTAATTCTATTTTAGCCCAGACTGGAGGAGGCGTGTATAATTATGTGTGTGTGTGTGTGTGTGCGTGCGTGTGTGAGCATGGACCTTCTTCAGCTACTTATCTACTTGATTCTGCCAGAATAACACATTACACAAGCATAAAGATGATACTAAGATGTTCCTTGCCCCGGACTCAGATAAGGAAAGGCAATAATATACAGAATAAAGAGCAGTGGACCAGGAATTAGGATGTCTGAAAACTCTACTTTTAAACCAACTGTTTGGCCTTGCACAAGTCACTTACACTTTCTGGGATTTAGTTTCTTCATGTCTAAAGTGGGGATGATACCTGCCTACTTCAGAGAGTGACTGTAACATTCAAGTGATGATACACTATATATGAGAACCTTTTTCAAAATCTAACACCTTCAAAATTTAGTTTTCATTTCCCTTATCCCTATTAGCTTTAAAACTCTCTCATCTTATATGTCAATGGCTCTTTCCAGGTCTAGAGGTCTTGTATGCAATTAAATATTAGCTAACTCGATTTTTAATACAGTAATATTTTATGTACTGAATCTTGCCTTTTCACTGACATGCTATCTAGCACTTAATTTTGTACCAAGCAATGTCCTTGAGACATTGGTCTCGAGAGGACAAAAGTGTAAAGAAGTTCACCATTTAATGATGGAAATAGAAGAGAAACAGGAAACTAACAGAATTTGCTTAAAAAATCATTATATGAAAGTTAGTTCCCCATACACCCAAATCACATTTTCTTTTAGCCATTGTGGTAGAGATTTTGAAAACTATAGTGTATACTTATGAGTCTTCAATGCAGTGTCACAAATAGTTTTTTCAGAAAACTATTAGATATAAGAGGCTGTGGAGGTTAGACATATACATATGATTCAGACCCTCAGAAGGGCCTGCTATTCTAACTGAGAGGAAAAATAAGTATACCAATAACTACAATCAAGGCAGAATTTGTGAAAAGCAATCAAAAAGGTAACTACCAAGTTTCTTTATGATTAGAAGAAAGATAAATTACATCTGATTGGGCCAATAAGGAGAAGGACCAAGGCAGGTTGGCATTGTGATGATTCTGGAAGGATGAGTAAAATTTAAATGAGTTATGTGATGATGGGATGAAGGAACTGATTACGGAAAGTTCCCAATGGAGAGACAAGCCAAGGCAAATGTAAGGATATGGGAAAGCACAAAGTGGGGCAGGCATGGGTGAGTTCACCCACTATGGTTGATGTATTAATTGAGATGGGCTAGATTATGCTATAGTAACAAATTAGGAGCTCAACATAACAACACACCAACACATCAAAGGTTTATTTCTTGCTCACACTGTATATCCGTCAGAGGTCAGTGGGGATTCAGATGTTACCATTTTGTAGCTGTATGATCTGAAATATGCAGCTTTCTCTGTTGCTTCCAGAGAATAAAGACACATGTAGAACTCCCACCTCTTCTTCTACATTCTGGCACAGGAGTAACACATGTCTTTTCTGCTCACAGCCAATTAACTAGAACTAGCCATATGTCTTGCCTAACTGCAAAGAGCTGAAAAATGTAGGGGAAAGTAGGTTATTTGGTGGGCATTACTATCCCTGTCATGGCTGGACTAGAAATACGTACAGTTGGGATTAAAACATAAGATGGGAAATGTCCTTCCCTTTTAGCCATGAAGAGCAGGTTAAGGAATTTGCATGTACGTTAATAGGAACTGTGGTGACCACTGAAAGTGTATGATCAGGGGAGTGACCTGATGGGGTTTGGTTAAAGCCAGCTATTATCCTGGAGTTGGTCTCCTGGAGAGGGAGAGTATTAAACCCTAAATTGGTGCCATGGCCATGACAAAGGAAAGAAGAGGGCATATGTAAGAAAATTATGATGTAAAAATCTACTAGGTTTGGCCATTAACTGAATGTGGGGGTCAGAGGAGTAGGAAGTAAAAGAAGGAGAGAGCCAGTGGCTTGGATAATGGTGGTGCTTCATACAGATGGGCCAGAGGAGAAGCCACTGTGGAGACCCCATATCGGGGAGATAAAGGTTATCCTGATGAGAATCGGAGTGTTTAATTGAAGCACAACAACTATGGTAGAAGCCAGAGAAGTGAGTTGGTCTAGTGGGCCCTGAAATCCATCCAAAAATTGTCTCAAGATTTCTAATATGGTACTCTTCTACATCTTCACCACTATTACAGCCGGACAAATCAGCACTAAAAGACACCATGTGGAGACACCTTCAAGATGGCAGAGGAGTAAGATGTAGAGGTCACCTTCCTCCCCACAAATACAGCAGAAATACATCTACATGTGGAACAACTCCTACAGAACACCTACTAAACGCTGGCAGAAGACCTCAGACCTCCCAAAAGGCGAGAAACTCCCGACGTACCTGGGGAGGGCAAAAGAAAAAAGGAAAAACAGAGACAAAAGTATAGGGATGGGACCTGCACCAGTGGGAGGGAGCTGTGAAGGAGAAAAGCTTTCCACACACTAGGAAGCCCCTTCGCAGGCGGAGACGGGGTGTGGCGGAGGGGGGAGCTTCGGAGCCACGGAGGAGAGCACAGCCACAGGGGTGCGGAGGACAAAGCGGAGAGATTCCCGCACAGAGGATCAGAGCCGACCGGCACTCACCAGCCTGAGAGGCTTGTCTGCTCACCCGCTGGGGCGGGCGGGGCTGGGAGTTGAGGCTCGGGCTTCGGTCGGATCGGATTACAGGGAGAGGACTGGGGTTGGCAGCGTGAACACAGCCTGAAGGGGGCTAGTGCGCCACAGGTAGCCAGGAGGGAGTCCAGGAAAAAGTCTGGAGCTGCCGAAGAGGCAAGAGACTTTTTCTTGCCTCTATGTTTCCTGGTGCGCGAGGAGAGGGGATTAAGAGCGCTGCTTAAAGAAGCTCCAGAGACGGGCGCGAGCCGCGGCTAAAAGGGCGGACCCCAGAGACGGGCAGGAGACGTTAAGGCTGCTGCTGCCACCAAGAAGTCTGTGCGAGCACAGGTCACTATCCACACCCCCCTTCCGGGGAGCCTGTGCAGCCCGCCACTGCCAGGGTCCCGTGATCCAGGGACAACTTCCCCGGGAGAATGCACGGCGTGCATCAGGCTGGTGCAACGTCACGCCAGCCTCTGCCGCCGCAGGCTCGCTCCGCATCCGTACCCCTCCCTCCCCCCGGCTGGAGCCCCCGAAGCAGCTGCTCCTTTAACCCCGTCCTGTCTGAGCGAAGAATAGACGCCCTCAGGCGACCTACATTCAGAGGCGGGGCCAAATCCAAAGCTGAACCCCAGGAGCTGTGAGAACAAAGAAGAGAAAGGAAAATCTCTCCCAGCAGCCTCAGGGGCAGCAGCTTAAATCTCCACAATCAACTTGATGTACCCTGCATCTGTGGAATACATGAATAGACAATGAATCATCCCAAATTGAGGTGGTGGACTTCGGGAGCAACTGTAGACCTGGGGTTTGCTTTCTGCATCTAATTGGTTTCTGATTTTATGTTTACCTTAGTAATTAGAGTTTATTATCATTGGTAGGTTTGTTTATTGATTTGGTTGCTCTCTTCCTTTTTTTTATATAGGTATATTTTTTCCTTTTTCTCTTTTTGTGATCATGTATGTGTATGCTTCTTTGTGTGATCTTGTCAGTATAGCTTTGCTTTTACCATTTGTCCTAGGGTTCTGTCTGTCCATTTTTATTTTTTTTACTTTTTACTTTTTTTTTTTAAATAATTTTTTTCTTTTTTTTTTTTGTGGTACCCGTGCCTGTTGCAGTTGTGGCCTCTCCCATTGCAGAGCACAGGCTCTGGATGCGCAGGCTCAGCAGCCATGGCTCACGGGCCCAGCCGCTCCACGGCATGTGGGATCTTCCTGGACTGGGGCATGAACCCGTGTCCACTACAATGGCAGGCAGACTCTCAACCACTGAGCCACCAGGGAAGCCCAATTTAAAAAATTTTTTATTTCAATAACTTTATTTTATTTTATTTTATTTTATATATTTTTCTTTCATTCTTTCCTTCTTTTTTTCTCCCCTTTCTTCTGAGCCATGTGGCTGCCAGGGTCTTGGTGCTCCGGCCAGGTGACTGGCCTGTGCCTCTGAGGTGGGAGAGCCGAGTTCAGGACATTGGTCCATCAGAGACCGCACAACTCCATGTGATATCAGACGGTGAAAACTCTCCCAGAGATCTCTGTCTGAACGCAAAGACCCAGCTCCACTCAGCGACCAGCAAGCTCCAGTGCTGGACACCCTATGCCAAACAAATAGCAAGACAGGAACACAACCCCATCCATTAGCACAGAGGCTGCCTAAAATCATAACAAGGCCAAAGACACCGCAAAACACGCCACCAGATGCAGTCCTGCCAACCAGAAAGAGAAGATCCAGCCTCATCCACCAGAACACAGGCATCAGTCCCCTCCACCAGGAAGCCTACACAACCCACTGAACCAACCTTACCCACTGGGGGCAGACACCAAAAACAACAGGAACTATGAACCTGCAGCCTGTGAAAAGGAGACCCCAAACACAGTAAGTTAAGCAAAATAAGAAGGCAGAGAAACACACAGCAGATGAAGAAGGTAAAAACCCACCAGACCAAACAAATGAAGAGGAAATAGGCAGTCTACCTGAAAAAGAATTCAGAGTAATGATAGTGAAGATGATACAAAATCTTGGAAATAGAACAGAGAAAATACAAGAAATGTTTAACAGAGACCTAGAAGAACTAAAGAGCAAACAAACAGTGATGAACAACACAATAAATGAAATTAAAAACCCTCTAGAAGGAATCAATAGCAGAATAACTGAGGCAGAAGAATGGATAGTGACCTGGAAGATAAAGTAGTGGAAATAACTACTGCAGAGCAGAATAAAGAAAAAAGAATGCAAAGAATTGCAGACAGTCTCAGAGACCTCTGGGACAACATTAAACACACCAACATTCAAATTATAGGGGTCCCAGAAGAAGAAGAGAAAAAGAAAGGGACTGAGAAAACATTTTAAGAGATTATAGTTGAAAACTTCCCTATTATGGGATAGGAAATAGTCAATCAGGCCCAGGAAGCACAGAGTGTCTCATACAGGATAAATCCAAGGAGAAACACGAGAAGACACATATTAATCAAACTATCAAAAATTACATACAAAGAAAAAATATTAAAAGCAGCAAGGGAAAAACAACAAATAATATACAAGGGAATCCCCGTAAGGTAAACAGCTGACCTTTCAGCAGAAACTCTGCAAGCCAGAAGGGAGTGGCAGAACATATTTAAAGTGATGAAAGGGAAAAACCAACAACCAAGATTACTCTACTGAGCAAGGATCTCATTCAGATTTGACGAAGAAATTAAAATCTTTATAGACAAGCCTAAGTTAGGAGAATTCAGCACCAAAAAAACAGCTTTACAACAAATTCTAAAGGAACTTCTATAGGCAGGAAACACAAGAGAAGGAAAAGACCTAAAATAACAAAACCAAAACAATTAAGAAAAAGGTGACAGGAACATACATAATGCTAACTACCTTAAGTGTAAATGGATTAAATGCTCCAACCAAAAGACATGGACTGGCTGAATGGATACAAAAATAAGACCCGTATATAGGGTGTCTAAAAGAGACCCACTTTATACCAAGGGACACATACAGACTGAAAGTGAGGGGATGGAAAAAGACAGTCCATGCAAATGGAAGTCAAAAGAAGGCTGGAGTAGCAATTCTTATATCAGACAAAATAGGCCTTAAAATAAAGACTATTACAAGAGAAAAAGAAGGACAATACATAATGATCAAGGGATCAAGCCAAGAAGAAGATATAACAATTGTAAATATTTATGCACCCAACATAGGAGCACCTCAATACATAAGGCAAATGCTAACATCCATAAAAGGGGAAATCAACAGTAACAGAATCATAGTAGGGGACTTTAACACCTCACTTTCACCAATGGACAGATCGTCCAAGATGAAAATAAATAAGGAAACACAAGCTTTAAATGATACATTAAACAAGATGGACTTAATTGAAATTTATAGGACATTCCATCTACAAACAACAGAATACACATTCTTCTCAAGTGCTCATGGAACATTCTCCAGGATAGATCATATTGTGGGTCACAAATCAAGCCTTGGTAAATTTAAGAAAATTGAAATTGTATCGAGTATCTTTCCTGACCACAATGCTATGAGACTAGATATCAATTACAGGAAATAATCTGTAAAAAACACAAACACATGGAGGCTAAACAATACACTACTAAATAACCAAGAGATCACTAAAGAAATCAAACAGGAAATCAAAAAATACCTAGAAACAAACAACAAATAAAACACGACAACCCAAAGCCTATGGGATGCAGCAAAAGCAGTTCTAAGAGGGAAGTTTATAGCAATACAATCCTACCTCAAGAAACAAGAAACATCTCAAATAAACAACCCAACCTTACACCTAAAGCAATTAGAGAAAGAAGAACAAAAAAATCCCAAAGTTAGCAGAAGGAAAGAAATCATAAAGATCAGATAAGAAATAAATGAAAAAGAAATGAAGGAAACAACAGCAAAGATCAATAAAACTAAAAGCTGGTTCTTTGAGAATATAAAGAAAATTGATAAACCATTAGCCAGACTCATCAAGAAAAAGAGGGAGAAGACTCAAATCAATAGACTTAGAAATGAGAAAGGAAAATAACAACTGACACTGCAGAAACATAAAGGATCATGAGAGATTACTACAAGCAACTATATACCAATAAAATGGACAACTTAGAAGAAATGGAGAAATTCTTAAAAAAGCACAACCTTCTGAGACTAAACCAGGAAGAAATAGAAAATATGAACAGACCAATCAAAGGCACTGAAATTGAAACTGTGATTAAAAATCTTCCAACAAACAAAAGCTCAGGACCAGAGGGCTTCACAGGTGAATTCTATCAAACATTTAGAGAAGAGCTAACACCTATCCTTCTCAAACTCTTCGAAGATACAGCAGACGGAGGAACACTCCCAAACTCATTCTACGAGGCCACTATTACCCTGATACCAAAACCAGACAAGAATGTCACAAAGAAAGAAAACTACAGGCCAATATCACTGATGAACATAGATGCAAAAATCCTCCAGAAAATTCTAGCAAACAGAATCCAACAGCACATTAAAAGGATCATACACCATGATCAAGTGGGGTTTATCCCAGGAATGCAAGGATTCTTCAATATACGCAAATCAATGTGATAAACCATATTAACAAATTGAAGAAGAAAAACCATATGATCATCTCAATAGATGCAGAAAAAGCATTTGACAAAATTCAACACCCATTTATGATAAAAACCATCCAGAAAGCAGGCATAGAGGGAACTTACCTGAACATAATAAAGGCCATATATGACAAAACCACAGCCAACATTGTTCTCAATGGTGAAAAAGTGAAACCATTTCCTCTAAGATCAGGAACAGGACAAGATTGTCCACTCTCACCACTATTATTCAACATAGTTTTGGAAGTTTTAGCCACAGCAATCAGGGAAGAAAAAGAAATAAAAGGAATCCTAATCAGAAAAGAAGAAGTAAAGCTGTCACTGTTTACAGATGACATGATAGTAAACATAAAGAATCCTAAGGATGCCACCAGAAAACTACTAGAGCTAATCAATGAATTTGGTAAAGTAGCAGGATACAAAATTAATGCACCGAAATCTCTTGCATTCCTATACTCTAATGATGAAATATCTGAAAGAGAAATTAAGGAAACACTCCCATTTACCACTGCAACAAAAAGAATCAAATACCTAGGAATAAACCTACCTAAGGAGACAAAAGACCTGTATGCAGAATACTATAAGACAGTTATGAAAGTAACTAAAGATGAAACAAGCAGATGGAGAGATATACCATGTTCTTGAATTGGAAGACTCAATATTGTGAAAATGACTATACTACCCAAAGTAACCTACAGATTCAATTCAATCCCTATCAAAATACCAATGGCATTTTTCAGAGAACTAGAACAAAAAAGTTCACAATTTGTATGGAAACACAAAAGACCCCAAATAACCAAAGCAATCTTGAGAAAGAAAAACGGAGTTGGAGGAATCGGGCTCCTGGCCTCTAGACTATACTACAAAACTACACTAATCAAGACAGTATGGTACTGGCATAAAAACAGAAATACAGATCAATGGAACAGGATAGAGAGCCCAGAGACAAACCCATGCACATATGGTCACCTTATTTTTGATAAAGGAGGGAAGAATATACAATGGAAAAAAGACAGCCTCTTCAATAAGTGGTGCTGGGAAAACTGGACAGCTACATGTAAAATAAGGAAATCAGAGCACTCCCTAACACCATACACAAAAATAAACGCAAAGTGGATTAAAGACTTAAATGTAAGGCCAAACAGTGTAAAGCTCTTCGAGGAAAACACAGGCAGAACACTCTGACGTAAATCACAGCAAGATCCTTTTTGACCCACCTCCTAGAGAAATGGAAATAAAGACAAATATAAACAAATGGGACCTAATGAAACTTAAAAGCTTTTGCACAGCAAAGGAAACCATAAACAAGATGAAAAGACAACCATTAGAATGGGAGAAAATATTTGCAAATGAAGCAACTGACAAAGGGCTAATCTCCAAAATTTACAAGCAGCTCATGCAGCTCAATATCAAAAAAACAAGCAACCCAATCCAAAAATGGGCAGAAGACCTAAATAGACATTTTTCCAAAGAAGATACAGATTGCCAACAAACACATGAAAGGATGCTCAACACCATTAATCATTAGAGAAATGCAAATCAAACTACAATGAGATATCATTTCACACCAGTCAGAATGGCCATCATCAAAAAATCTAGAAACAATAAATGCTGGAGAGGGTGTGGAGAAAAGGGAAGCCTCTTGCACTGTTGGTGGGAATGTAAATTGATACAGCCACTATGGAGAACAGTATGGAGGGTCCTTAAAAAACTACAAATAGAACTACCATATGACCCAGCAATCCCACTACTGGGCATATACCCTGAGAAAGCCATAAATCAAAAAGAGTCATGTACCACAATGTTAACTGCAGCTCTATTTACAATAGCCAGGACATGGAAGCAACCTAAGTGTCCACTGACAGATGAATGGATAAAGAAGATGTGGCACATACATACAGTGGAATATTACTCAGCCTTAAGAGGAAACGAAATTGAGTTGTTTGTAGTGAGGTAGATGGACCGATAGTCTGTCATACAGAGTGAAGTAAGTCAGAAAGAGAAAATCAATTACCATGTGCTAACACATATATGTGGAACCAAAAGAAAAAAAAATGGTTCTGAAGAACCTAGGGGCAGGACAGATATAAAGACGCAGACGTAGAGAATGGACTTGAGGACACAGGGAGTGAGAAGGGTAAGCTGGGATGAAGTGAGAGAGTGGCATGGACATATATACACTACCAAATGTAAAATAGATAGCTAGTGGGAAGGAGTCACATAGCACAGGAAGATCAGCTCGGTGCTTTGTGACCACCTAGAGGGGTGGGATAGGGAGGGTGGGAGGAATAGGCAAGAGGGAGGAGATGTGGGGATATATTTTTATGTATAGCTGATTCACTTTGTTATAAAGCAGAAACTAACACACCATTGTAAAGCAATTATACTCAAAGATGTTAAAAAAAAAAGACACCACGTGTCTTATACACCAGCAGACATGGTGGTTTTCAAAAAAAATCTCACCACGCATAAATAATTACTATTAATAATTATAAATACAACTCTGTTTTTATCTATAGCAGAGTGGAATCTGGGTGCTCGCATTTGCCTCTTGTACTAACTAGGTGCTAGACCTCAGCGAAATGACTTCTTTACTCTCTATTTCAATTTCCGCATGGGATAAGCGTTGTTTGATAAAAAGCCATATTCTCTGTGAGGTCTTTCCTGGTCACTCCACCTAAATTTCAATTGTCACCCTCCTGCCAACATTGCATATGCTTTATTTTTTTCTCTTTGCCCTCTGATATGCTATTTTCCTGTTTTATTCTTGTTTATAGTCTGTCTCCCCCACTAGAATGTAAGCTCCATGACAACAAAGATATTTGGTCATAAATACTCAGTACATAGAGGGCTCTCTCTAAATGTTTATAATAAAATGTATATTATTACCAGAGAAGAGCTTGTAATTGGACTTGGCAACACATTGAATACAGGAGCTGTTGTACTAGGCTTTTTGAACTCAAATGAAGCATATTTCTCTGACCCTCTTTATATTTTTACATCATCTTTTGTAATATATGCATAACATTCCACTATAGATGTCCCTTAAAGTTGCACTGCCATTTCCTATATCTTTGCTATCTGGATTATCTTCTTATTGTGGACCATACTCTAATAGATATCATTGCACGTATAATTTTGCATTCTTCTCACTCTTTTTACTGTATTTTTAAAAGAAGAATTCTTGGGTAAAAGGATATGAACAGGGCTTCCCTGGTGGCGCAGTGGTTGAGGGTCTGCCTGCCGATGCAGGGGACACGGGTTCGTGCCCTGGTCTGGGAAGATCCCACGTGCCGCAGAGCGGCTGGGCCCGTGAGCCGTGGTCGCTGAGCCTGCGCGTCCGGAGCCTGTGCTCCGCAACGGGAGAGGCCACAACAGTGAGAGGCCCGTGTACCGCAAATAAAAACAAACAAAAAAAAGGATATGAACAGTTTAACAGCTTTTGCAATTGAATTGGTTTTTGCCAAATTGTCTTCCAGAAAGTCATTATCAATTTATATCCCTCTTAAACAGAGATAACCTCACAGTGATGAATAAGACTATGGGCCTCTGAGGTAGGCTCCAGGTTGAAATCTTAGCTTAATAACCTCTGGTAACTGGCAACTTACTGAACCCCTCTAGGTCTTAATTTCCACATCTAAAAAATAGGTAAAATAATGCTATCTATTTCATACAGCTGTTCTGAAGATTAAATGTGAAAATTTACATAAAAATATAAAATGGGATCTGATACATATAACATGTATTAAATAAAATTTAACCATTGTTATTTCAGTGTATGGGATTATCTTTCCCCCAGATCCTTATCAACACTGGGTATTTTTCTTTTACGAGCTCAGTGTTTTTTTTTTATTGTTAGTTACATTAGATTCACTTCATCACTAGTGATGACGCACATTCTTATGGTTATTATTTCATTTTTTTCTATTGGGATTGTCTTCTCTTACTGGCCTGTAAGATTTCCTTAAGGAAATTAATCCTTTATCTGTCAAATGTA
The DNA here is from genome assembly GCF_005190385.1 of Monodon monoceros. Classification (NCBI taxonomy): domain Eukaryota; kingdom Metazoa; phylum Chordata; class Mammalia; order Artiodactyla; family Monodontidae; genus Monodon; species Monodon monoceros. The sequence continues at coordinate 48,165,633 of NW_021703775.1, forward strand.
TTATAAATGCTTTTCCAGACTGTGATTTGCCTTTTAACTTGGGGTTATTGATTTATTCACTTTACTAAATTTTAAAATTTTATGTTATCAAATCTATCAATATTTTCCCTTATGAGCTTTGTTTTGGGGACTATGCCTCGGCAATTCTCCTTTACCAAGTATAATTATTCACTTATTTCTTCTAGTTCTCTCAGGCTTCTGTTATTTATGCTTAAAATTTCAGTCCATCTGGCATTTATTTTGGTTTAAGCTATGCAGTAAGCATCTAGATTTTTTCACATGCTAATTCAACTGATTGTGTCGATGGCTCATAACTTCTATTCTTTGTTTTTTACTGATGAGCTAAAACAGAACCAAAAGTACCAGGAAGCAAAGGTTAACCAGATTAACTAAATCCAGATCATTAAATCAATATTATGCAAGAATCTAATTAATAGACTCTGAGCTTACTTCACTAGACTTATTAATAAAGTTTAATAAAGTGAATGGGCTTTGGAACAACTATTCTGATTGTGTTCCCTTTTTTGCTTCTGCCAAGCCTGCTCTTTGGGCTGAGGTTGCTATAAGAATACCACAGGCACTATAAGCATTACCTCCGCAAAAGTGGGCATTGAAACTCCACGTAGGAATGCTGGTCTCTCTGGAGAAAGCTGCAGAGAGAATTAGTAAATCTACATGAGACTACGCTGTAGACATATTCAAAGCAGAGTACTTCGAAAATTCAATTTTACCTCCCTAAGTCTCTCTTGTTATCTCAAGTAGTATAGGATGAACATTGCCCTATAATTATTGGAAATCAAAATTTGATGTTTCAAAATATAATTGATCTTAATTATTTTTTCTTCCAGCCTATAAAATCAAATCTTCCCAAAGATTCCTCCAAACTTATTGGTATTAACAATTCAACTAAAATAAATCAAGAAGACCTATTTAAAGCCTCTTTCAGGTTCTGTGGCTTAGTAAGCATCAGCTTTTTTCCTATGACTAGGATCTTAAGGGAACAGGACTGCAAAGTAGAATTTGATCATTGAAAGCTGTGATTGCATTGATCTAAATGGCCTCCCGTCCATTCCTCAACCCCCGGGACTCTGAATCAGACTCTTGAATGTCTTCTGTTAGCTCATAAAAGGAAAGCTTGATGACCAGCTGGTCTTGGAGGCAAAGGTTCAGGGCCCTCTTTTCTGAGCCCTCTCTAGAGATTCTGCTTTTGTTTGACCTCATCCCTCTGATTTTGAACTCGATTCTCTAACTCGACTTTGACACCTGATTCTGGCCCTTATTAAATTTGGTCTTTTTATTTTCATCTGTTCTTTTGTACTTGAAGTATTCTCACCTTTTTCAGGTGAACCTTGTTTGTCTAGGGTCCCTGTCATCTTTCAGGAAGATTCAGATGTTTATAAATTACATGACTTACTGTTTGGTATGGGTATTAAACGTATGATGCCCTTTTGGTGAGAAACTTTGCCATACCTGCTTACGTATGTAGGAGCTATAAACAAGGTTTATAAATCGTACTTTAATTAACAAAGCCGCCTCTCTTTTCATCATCTTTATTCTCTCCTCTACACTTTTATTCAGTATGTTCCCCTCTCCTGAAATAGCCAAACTTTTTCCTATTTTCTATTTTCAAATCCTAACAATCTTTCAGTCCCTACTCAAATCCTATCTCCTCCATGAAGCCTCTTTAAACTGCTCTGTTCTTTTTTTTTCTTTTCTAGGACCTCAACTTTTACTGACCTTTAAATTTGTACTGAACCATTTATAAGTACATATTTTCTTGTCCAGTGGCATAATATCTGGCTCTTGTTTCTTCAGCTAGATTATGAGCCCCTTAAGAAAAGAGACTGGAGTGTTCTAATTCCCACAATGGCCAGCATAGTGTTAAGTGCCCTGTAAGTGCTCATAGGTGTCAACTGGTGGTCCAGCAGCTCCATTCCCACTGCACTGTAGCCTAATGGGAAGATGGAGTTTGTCTCTTCTCATTAGAATTAGCTCTAGGAGGTAATATTGCCCATGTGCTCATTTTGTGGCTGCTTTCTGTTCATCTTCCTTAAAACTCATACTTTTAAAAAACTTTTCCTCCAGTCTTCCTTACAATTTTATAGATGACTGTAGTTGACAGACATCTATTTATTTTTACTAGAAAATATTTACTAGTTAGATTTTAATATAAGACCTTAAACTCATCATTTTGTAAATTGCCAAGTATTTTAACAATCAATCCTGAAAACATATTTTTTATCCTCAATATGTTGATGAGAAAATGGAGATATTAAATTTCCAAGTGGCTTCTCCAAGTTTATATATTTAGCAAGTAGCCTAAGTGAGACTAAAATGAAGTTCACCTGGCCTAGAGTAAGTGGTCTCCAGAATCAGACCAGTACCCATTCTACTAAGCTCCACTGCCCGTCAATCACCATAAGGCCAAATTCCACTTAAAATCCACTCCACTTGAAAATGTATATAAAATTTAAACAGTAGCAATGTCTCAAATCTTATTAACCATTACTCTATCGTGTTTTACTGAAAGAGAATTCTAGAGTTCAAGGGTATGATTTGTTCATCTATTTTGCCCCCTATTCTTTCTCTCTCAGAACCAACTATTCCCTTAATTGAGTCAGTCTTTAAACTAGAAAATACTTTCATTTTTCTGTCAGAGATATTTCAGTTCCTTTTTAGTGAATTGGCCATGAGGACTGTGTCTGAAATTAGCTAGGGAGATACAGTGGGAACTGTACTATGGCTACTTGCAAAATGCAATTAAGCCCTGGGATGGTGGCCAAGAGCCCTGACAGGCAAAGACCTGAAACCAGGGGAGGGATTACATTGGAACCACATTAGTACCATCTAATTGCTGTTTTAACTTTCTCCTTTCAGCCATACTGGTTGTCCTGGTAGGGACTTGATGCTTCCAACACAAGAGCAAGAGCCAAAGTGAATTTATCATCAGATTGAATTTGATTTGTTTGAATTAGTCTGAGATCTGGCCATGAGAAATCGTTCCCTTTACACCTCTGATGTTGTTCCAGATGTTCCAGCTGCGTGTAGGTTGTCATGCTGCTGATTCAGCCCTGGCCCTGGCCCTGGGAAATGATAGCTCATCAACCTTTGGATGTCCATTCCCAAGTCAACCGTTAATAGATTTGCATGCATTCCAGAGATGGAAGCATTAGGGAAAAAAATACTTAGATATCATAGTGAGAGAGATATGAGCATTTAAATTCCTTTTGGTGGTAAAGGAGTTTTAAAATAGATATAAACAGTGTATAAAATGCAGTGGTTATTTGTAGGAAGAAAATCCCCTCTTTCCCAAATATCTTCTCTACTTTTACCTGCAATTCTGTATTAGTTACAGTAGAATGTATCATTCACTTCAGACTCTTTTAAAAGCAAGTTTCCTTAAAATGGGGAGCATGTCTGCTCGAACACGTCCATGTGAATGAGCAGGAGAACCGGTGTCAGCTTGGATGAGGTAAATAGACAAAGAAGAAATTGTATCAGCTGAGGCAAATCTTATGCTGTAGCTTCACATTTTTTTCCAGAGTGGAAAGCATTAATATGTAGCATCTTGAGACTCCAATACATCTTGTGAAGCCAACATTACTCAAAAAGTGTTGTCTTAACTGAGTTCATCAAATTATGTACACCAAGATCTTAAATGCAATAAACAGATACCCAACTCAAAGAATACATCCTTAGTTGAAATTAACGATGTTAAAATTCTCTCAGTAAAGAGATTTATTTCCTTCAGGTAACTCTGCAAATGCCTGCTATCTATTTCTCTTACTATTTGTATATCTATTAGCAAAAGGCTAGAGTTACATCTATATCTTTGTTCTGAGGGCTTGATCTAATAGCCTCAAAAATTTTAGCATTTAGTTATATAAGATAAATAAGTTCTGGATATCTATTATATAGCATAACACCTATATCTAACAATACTGTACTGTATACATAAAATTTGCTAAGAAGGTAGATCTTATGTTAACTGTTATAATAATAATAATAACAATAGAGATGGGAGGAAATTTGGGGAGGTGATAAATATGTTCATGGCCTTGATGGTGGTGATGGTGATGGTTTCATGGGTGTATCTCAGGGGTCCCCAACCCCAGGCCACGAACCGCTACCGGTCTGCAGCCTGTTAGGAGCCAGGCTGCACAGCAGGAGGTGAGTGGTGAGCTATCAAAGCTTCATCTGCTGCTCCCCATTGCTCGCATTACCACCTGAACCATCCCCAACCACCCCCCCCCCCACGCAGAAAAATTGTCTCCCACGAAACCCGTCCCTGGTGCCAAAAAGGTTGGGGACCACTGGTGTATCTTATTCCAAAATTCATCAAGTTGTATACATTAAATATGTACAGCTTTTTATATCTCAATCATACCTCAATAAAGTGTTTTTTTAAAAACTCAGCATTCTGCATTTTGCCCGTGCTAAAGAATTTTGTCTCTGCTGCAGAATCAGGAGGGGAAGAGTAACGTCAAGTTTAGAGTCCAGTTTTCAAAGGTATTATTCACATGGAAATATAGATACCAGGATACATATAGTATAACAACCTGAAACATTTTCTACGACAGCAACAGCTGTTGCCCTCTTTAACCATTTAACTTCTAAGTCACTTGAGCAACGGGAACAGAAATGGAGATGAAAGAAAAAGCACTGCCTATACTCCTCCATCACCTCCAGCCTTTCCTGTATCAAGCACCCACACCATGGGCCACCACCATAGACCCTGATGTTGTCTTAAACAGGGCAAAGGAACCAAGAGGAGAAAAATGGAAAGTAGGGCCCTATTTAGAAGTGAAGCATGGAAGGAGATCCAGTGCTACACTGACACGCCGCTCTTAGCTGCTGGCCTTCAGCAGTCTATTCTGTTCTTTCCCAGCTGACACCCCTTTTCTCTGCACTGCCTTTAAAAACAACCCTCAATTTCAGAATGAAAAGGGGAACCAGACTAGGTTCAAGCAATCACAGATTTAGTTCCAACCCTTCAACTCATTTGCAATGAAAACTTAGACAAGTAGGTCAGGTACTCGGATGTCATCTCTCCATCACCTAGAAAACAGGTGTGGTCATCTCCATGGCAGGGCCTCTAGGCAGACACTGCCCTGCTATCTGACCATGTCTCCACTCGTAGCTCTCCAACAGGATCGAAGAATTTCACAAAGATGATGTTTGATCATCATATGTTTATCCTCAGTGAGGACTTACTGAGAAGTCTCTGTGGGAATTTTTCCTAGGTTGGTGTTCTATGTTGGTACAATGAGAAACTGTTTACCTTTTGAATTTTGAAAAATGCTGCAGGTAGCAATGCCTGAAATCTCACCATTGGAGCTTTTTTCCTTTGGATTAACCATTTCTCTCTGTTTTTCCTTAAAATAAAAAAACCCGACAATATGGATCAGAACAATCAGTCCTCAACTCTTTCTCCCCAGCCCTTGAGGCCTGAATGTCCTGTACATCACCGTCACTGTGGCAGGGTGAATAATGCCCACTCCCCCACACACCAAAAATGTTCATGCCCTAATCCCAAGAACACAAATATGCTACCTTATCTGTCTAAAGAGGCTTTCCAGATGTGATTAAGTGGAAGATCTTGAAATGGAAAGATTACTTTGGATTACCCAGAGGGACCCAATGTAATCAAATGGGTCCTTTTAAGAGAGAGGTATAAGGGTCGAAGGAAAGTTTGAAAAATACAACACTGCTGACTTTGAAGTTGTAGGATAGAATCATAAGCCAAGCAATGCAGGCAGCCTATAAAAACTAGACAAGGAAACATATTCTTTGCTAGAGACTCTAGAAAAAAACACAGCCCTGCCGAAACCTTGATTTTAGGACTTGTGATGTCCAGAACCATAAGATTCTAAATTTGTGTTATTTTAAGCCACTAAATCTGTGGTAATTAGTTACAGCAGCAAGAGGAAACTAATATAGCCATCCAATTTATACTCTTTTATATGGATCTGTGTTGTGTTGGTCACTCCGTGCCATTATTTCTAATTAGGATGACTTCATTAATACTATTCACAGTCGCACATTATCCCATAACCAGCCATGCCTGGTCAGGTGGGTGGTACTTCTAACGTGGGAGATTATGACAAGGTAAAAACCCCGGCTCCGGGGCCAGAACAACCTGGGTTTGAATCCCTTCTGTAAAATATTATAGCCCTGTGACCTTGAACAAGTATGGTATCACTCTGAAGCTAGCTTCTCTTCTGTGATAATGTTATACTAATTTCATAAGGTCAATGAGAGTATTAAATAAGATAATTTACATAAAAGAACTTAACAGAAGTCCTGGTACATGGTAGGCACTCAACAAATGATGGCTATGTTTGTTATAAGAAGGGACAATTCACTGAATTTAGAGTGTTTAGCAAAGACTTGATAGAGGGAGTACCACCCAAGCTGGACTTTGAGGATGTAGGTAGAAATGGATAGATCCTTTCAGAAGTGAAGGTATCACGTTGGGGATTACAAACTTTGGGGTAGAGACTTGGATTTGCCACTTATTAGCCATGTCATTTTAGGCAAGTTACTTCACTTCTCTGACCCCAAACTTCTTCAGCTAAAATTTGAACAACAATACCCACCTCATAGGATCATTGTAAGAATTAAATAGGATTATGTATGTGAAGCCTTAGGAAAAGCTCAGCTTGGAATGCCATCAGTGGGGTTAGGAGGATGACAGGGGCAAATTTGCAGGGCATGTTTTTGAAACAGATAAACTGGTAGAGTTTATCTACCAGCCTCTAGTGGAGACAGTGGACTGAAGGAGAAGAGCTGAGAAACCCAGATGGTAGACTGAAACCAGATTGTAAGGAGTCCTGCATTCCTGACTAAGATTTCCTGGACCAAAGGACCGAGAGTGATTTTTTATAACAGAATCTAGCAAACATAAGCCACAGAGGGTACTATGTAACACTATAAATTTCTGTCAGTTTGCCCATAATGCAAATGACAGAGGAGCTTATAGAGAGGCATTTAGTGTTTTCAAAGTTTCTTAGCATGAACGACATGTATTTTCTCAGCATTTATTACAATGTATTCCATCATAAAAAGTGAGATAATAATGTAGAATCCCAATATGTAAATCACAGAATGGTTTTTAAATATGAATTTATATTATACTTCAAATGTAAACATTCATTAAGCAGATATGTACTAAGCACCTATCATTTAAACAGCTAGAGAAAAAGCAATGAGCAAAGGACTCAATCACTATGTTTAAAAAGTCTAGTCTCATGGAAGAGGTAGAGATGAATTAAATAATTATACATGTACATAATATTTCATATGATATATAATCCCATAATAAATATGCATATTTATACATGTTACAAAAGAAAGTATAAAAGTCTGAAACAGGGCCTGAAACAGTCTGTTATGGACTGAATTGTGTCCCCCAAAATTTCTATGTTGAAAACCTAATCCCTAATGTGATGGTATTTGGAGGTGAGGCCCATGGGAGGTAATTAGATGAGGTCATGAGTGGGAACCCTACTGACGGGATTAGGGTCCTTATAAGAAAAGATACCCGAGAGATTGCTCTCTTTCTCTACTATGTGCGGCTATCTGCAAGCTAGGGAGAGAGGCCTCACCAGAAACCTGATTCAGGCACGCTGATCTTGGACTTCCAGCATCCAAGGCTGTGAAAAAATAAATGTCTGTTGTTTAATCCACCCAGTCTATGGTATTTTGTTACAGCAATCCACGCCAACTAATAACAGTCTAGGGAGTTTGTATCCTTGCCATCCATTCCTCTCTCCCTCCCTGGGTAGATACTTATGAGGTAGGGCAGGATTTGCTCCACTCACAGGCTCTGGAATTGAACCCTGATTATTGTAAGTCAGGTGAAGGTCAACTCTCCTCCAGCCTGTAGCAAATGCCTCCTTCTCTCACTGACTCCACCCTCCCTTGGCAATCAACTTTCCATCACTAAGTTGTTTTCATGTTCATGTTGTTAACAGTGAACAAGATACAATCTCCTTAATCACACAGGAACCATTTCTTCTCCTGCTCTGTACAGAGTATGGACTGTGGTCATTATCTATCTTTTGACTTGACTAGGATGACTGAGAATGTGAGAAGCCTATCTTATGTGAGCTGAAATGAGGGAGAGTAAGTGTGGCATGAGATAACAAATATTGCTTAGAAGAATCAAGGAGGACTAGGAAAATAATAATTATAATAGGAGGAGGAAGAAGAAGGGGAAGAAGAAGAAGAAGAAGAGGAGGAGGAGGAAGGAGAAGGAGAAGAAGAAGAAGAAGAAGGAGGAGGAGGAGAAGGAGAAGAAGACGAAGAAGAAGAAGAAGAAGGAGAAGAAGGAGAAGAAGAAGAAGAGGAGGAGGAGGAAGAGGAAGAGGAAGAAGAAGAAGAGGAGGAGGAGGAGGAGGAAGGAGAAGAAGAAGAAGAAGAAGGAGGAGGAGAAGGAGGAGAAGGAGGAGAAGGAGAAGAAGATGAAGAAGACAAAGAAGAAGGAGAAGAAGGAGAAGAAGAAGGAGGAGAAGGAGAAGGAGGAGAAGGAGGAGAAGGAGAAGAAGGAGAAGAAGGAGAAGAAGAAGAAGATGAAGAAGACGAAGAAGACGAAGAAGAAGAAGAAGGGGAAGAAGAAGAAGAAGGAGAGGAGGAGGGAGCAAAGTGGAGGAGGGGGAGGAGGAGGGAGGAGGGGGAGAGGGAAGGGGGATGGAAAGAGGAGGGGGAGGAGAAGAAGGAGGGAGAGGAGGAAGAGGGAGGGAGAGGAGGGGGAGGAAAATAGGAGAAGAGGCTATTGAACATCTAGGAAAAAAGACCCCACTGTGGGTTAAACTGGACACTGGCTTTGAAAATTTATTGAGTCAGTGATTCCCCAGAGAAAAGCCAATTGTCACTATTGAGTTGATTCAATATCTCAAAGAAGAGCAAGTGCTTCAGACAAATGGAAGGCAAAATTACTGGCTCTATTTTTATGACCTGCCAGTTTTGCAAAGTGAAAAGCTTGTGATGTCCTCATCTGGTCTGTAACTAAAGCCTCCTAATCGTCTTCCATCAGTCTCTTCCTTCTTCAGTCCATTCTCCACAAAGTAGCCAAAATGATATTTATAAACATAATTTGGACCACCCTCTTCTTAAAACCAATCAGTGACTTCCTTTTCATTTAAAATAAAACCCAAGTTCTTTACCATGACTTACAAGGCACTGACAGTCTGATTCTCGCCCACCTCTCCAACCCTATAAACCTGCCACCTTCACTCCCAATGCACCTGCCAAAGTGGTCTTGTTTTCGTTTTGAAACATACTAATCTCACTCTCGTTGTTGGTCCCTGTGAAAGCTGAATGCTGAGCCCGCAATTCTCTTCTTTCACTTCTTCACTGGTCTGCCTCTTTCTCATGCATCAGATTTCAAGCATGCATGTCATCTCCTAAGAGAGGCCTTTCAATATGTATTCTGTCAAATAACTCTTTGCTATTTTCCTCACTCGCACTTTGCAATGTATGCATCTTCCCATGAGGGGCAGCGCTTGCCCTTTAGTTCGTACACATTGACAAGACCCAACCCACTGTCCTGCATGTAGGAGGCACTCAGGTAATCGCTGAACAAATGAATGAATGAGTGCATAGATGGGTGGATGGCAGCAGGCTAGTTTCCCTGTGGAGAAGGACGTGTGGGCCAGACAGCAAGTTTAAGAGGAGCTATATCTTTTTAAATTAAAGTTTAGACCCTTCAGGAAATTAAAATCAGCCTCTATTTGGCCAAGGGCAAATCTCCCCAAATACTGTACTCTTCCCTTCTCTGTGGAAGAGTCAAATTTTAGGAGTCTGTACACTACATGTAGCCACCCACTCAACTTTTTAAGGTCTTTTTGTCTTCTTGTTCAATATAAGTTCATTCACTGCTCTATCTCTAGCCTCTAGACCTCTGCCCAGTATCCAGTAGCTACTTAGTGAATATTTGTTGGATGAACAAGAGTAGAAATTCTTGAGAACAAGAACCATGCCAAACACCTCTTAGGCATTTTTTAAAATCAAGCAACAGGTCAATGAATGAGTTGACATCAATGGATTCAGGCACCAATATTTAGAAAAATAAACATATTAGAAATCTTTCTGGGGACTTCCCTGGTGGTGCAGTGGTTAAGAATCCACCTGCCAATGCAGGGGACATGGGTTTGAGCCCTGGTCCGGGAAGATCCCACATGCCGCGGAACAACTAAGTCCGTGCACCACAGCTACTAAGCCTGCACCCTAGAGACCGCGAGCCACAACTACTGAGCCCATGTGCCGCAACTACTGAAGCCCGCGTGCCTAGAGCCCATGCTCCACAACAAGAGAAGCCACTGCAATGAGAAGCACCGAGTACCGCAATGAAGAGTAGCCTCCACTCTCCACAGCTAGAGAAAGCCCACGCGTAGCAACGAAGACCCAATACAGAAAAAAAAAAAAAAAAAAAATCTTTCTGAAATATAGGATGTATATTTTTGTCTTATTATATATAGGCCACTGAACACAATTTGACATTTTCTTGATATTTCAGGGTTATTATTCTGACCATCAATTATTGTTTGCTTCTGCCTCTGAGGATGTAGTTTGGTCCAACATTTGCAGGAAGGAAAGGAGGCACATGAGCAAATGTGGTGCCTCACAGTTCCCTTAAACTATCTATGCCAAGTGGCCTGGAGCATTCAAGATAGAAATTTTAAGATAACCAAACAAACAATTTCCATGGGAAAGATAAACTGATCCAAATGTGATCTCTTTAAAGGCAGTAACAAACATTTCAATTCTAGCATAGGATGGCTCTCACATTTTCTCTTTCACCATAAATACACTTAGGAAAGGAAGTTGCCAATCCTATCTTTGGGGCTTCCCACCTTAAATTCCAGAATAATTCTGAGACAGTGTGATGAAAGAGCACTGTCTTTAGTGTCAGACAGAGCTGAATCTGAATCCCAGCTCTGCCACTTCTAGCCATGAAGGGAGATGTGAGGATGCATTATGTGATGTATATATGATACACATCTGACACACAAATAAATGCCTTATTAATGAGATTTTCTCACCTTATCTAGTTTGTCATCTGTTCTTCCAGTGGCCTAACTGCCCTGTGACCCTCACTCTCCATCCACTTGCCTGGGGAAGGTACTCAGCTTTCTTCCCACCACCTTCTGGCATCTGTCAAGAACCCTCCTATGGGAAGAATATGACTAATTTATCTGAAGGTACTCGGTTCTGAAAATTACTTACATTTTTTTCCTTCTGCAGGCATTTGCATTTGGAAAGGGGACAATTAATTCATCCATAGCAGTAACTCTTAAATAAGAGAATAGCTCACATCATACTTAAACTGCAAGTAGAGTTCATTTAAGGTGTTGGTTTGTCCCTTGCTCTTAAAATCTCACCACTTGGGTAATGCTGTCTCTGCCTTCATGCAAGGCAAAGCCTTGTACCAAATATTTCAGTGTGTATGTTTAAAACTTGTGTGCTCATATCTCTGATATCTGAGATTTATATAAAAAATTTCTTCTTCCAATGTAATATGGTGGAGCACAGCCAATACATTTTCTACCTGGAAAGTAACGTAACTGCTGAATCTTTATATAGATGTATCTCATTCTGACTTATGGAAGGATTTTGACTTTTCATACAGAGGGTTTTAACGAAGCAACTTTAAGCCCCTTTTAGATTTGAAATGATAAAAGCACTGGCAGGACTCCTAAGAGAGAGCACAGAGTTGCCATGTGAGCGTCTTTAATAGCAGAAACCTGCCCCTATCCAAAGAGAGCACTTTGTTCTTTATCAGGGTTTAGGGAAGAGACTGAAGTGCAAGCATGATGCAATTTTGAAAGATCCCACTGAAAGCAGACATTCCCATTTCCACTGGAAATGGGGATCTGTTTATCTGAAAGGCTGCGGGTGGCATGTTCTTCATTTCTGTGGCCATTAAAAGATGATTCCAGAGTGGAGGTTGCCTTGAAGATCCTAAAGTTCTCCTTAACTAAAGAAAATCTCTCAACATAAACTGGTAGTAGCTAAGGAGATTCATTCATGTGGTGATTTTACACAATATATAAGTGCAAACTAACAATGTAGTAACTGCAATCTCAAGAAATAAATGTACACCCCAGGGTGAAAGGGAGGTGGGCTAATTTGTTTGGCTGCCTGTTTCTACTGCTTATAAGTTTATGTACACAGTCACTGAAACCACATAATTAGGCTGACTACACCACGTAAAAGCCCAAATCTCATCAATATTTTACTAAACACTGAAACAGAAATCAAGAAATGCACTGTTTGTTTAGGAAAGTAATGTGCTTGGCACCTTCTGAAATGACTCCAAATGACCCCCACCTCCCAGTGTTCACATGCTTGTGTGATCCCTCTCCCCTTGTGTGTGGGCTGGATGAGATGCCCTGCTTCTCTCAAATAGAAAATGGAAAAGGTGGTGGACTATCCCTTCCCAGATTAGATTATAAAAGACTATGTCTCCAAGATGGCCATCATACCATGTTGTGAGCTCCCCTGTTGAGAAACCCATGTGGCAAGGAACTGAGAGCAGCTTCCAGGTTGAACAACCCAAGAGGAATTTAGGCCTTCAGTCCAACAGCCCATGAGGAACTGAATCCAAACAACAATCATGTGCTGGAAGCAGATCGTCCACTAGTTGAGCCTTCAAATGAGGTGAAAACACCCGTCAATACCTTGTAGTCTTGAGAGAGATTCTGAGACAGATGACTCTGCTAAGCCACACCAGATTCCAGACCTACAGAAACCATGGGATAACAAGCGTCGTTTTAAGCCACTAAGTTTTGAGGGAATTTGTTATGTTACAACAGATAATTAATTCAAGAACATTTTCCAAAAACATTTAAATATATAACATACAATTGAAGAGTAAAGTGTGGTACCTTTATGCCATGTAAAAATAAGGTTAAAGACTATTTGATTATATGGGATTAATATCTATGTAGTTACATTTATGACCTCCAAATAAGACTAAACTAATGTCCTCAGAAGGGCAAGAATAGAGAAACCAGAGTATCAGGTAAATATCCAGAAATTACAGAATGCTTTTTACTAAAAGACACAGGAAAATCCTGATTGGAGTTTTAAGGAATTCTGTTCTTTATCAGCCAGTACCCGGGGAGGTAAAGAGAAACCACTCTTCATAGCCTACAGAGAGATTTAACGCAAGAAATTAGAAAGGTGTTGAAAGTTCTGGGGCAGCAAGAGGGAGGGTGATATTGACCAGAGATCAAGAAGCAGCCAGTGCCCTTGCAAGATCTGAAGGGACTACACTTGCTGCTGGTACCACTGAATCCTGAACAAGAACCATGACCCTACTGCTACCACTGCTGGTTCTTCTGCCTAAGTTTCAGCAGAAGCAGAATGGCTTCTACTGCCCTCCTGCCTCTAATCCTCCATGAAGGTCTCCCACTGACAGAACCTCCCTTGAGCCCAAAGTGGGTCTAGGAAATGTACCACCAGTAGAAAGGCGGGTATATGGCTATGTGCCAGTAAACAGTATCTGCCACACATATTAAAACAGTTTAAATATTTCCCCTTGAGTGATGCCATATATGTTTCAAGACTAAAACTACCACAAAAGAATACATGGTACAAAATTCCACGAGTATTTTCCATTACTTTTACAAATTAAGCCCCAGACTACCATTCTATTCATATGATGACAAGATAACTGGATGAATTTCATCATCTATGAAACTAAGGGATTCTCGATTTTAAAATGCCACGCAAACCTATAATAGGAATGGGTTTGTTTGTTTTTTGGGTTTTTTTTGCGGTACGCGGGCCTCTCACTGTTGTGGCCTCTCCCGTAGCGGAGCACAGGCTCCGGACGCGCAGGCTCAGCGGCCATGGCTCACGGGCCCAGCTGCTCCGCGGCATGTGGGATCTTCCCGTACCGGGGCACGAACGCACGAACCCACGTCCCCTGCATCGGCAGGCGGACTCTCAACCACTGCGCCACCAGGGAAGCCCAGGAATGGGTTTTTGACTGAACAACTTGGTTAATCTAGTCAAAATAGTTTATTCAGAAATGCCTTATATACAATACTTATGAGCCTATGATGCCCATGTATAGCCTCATTTCATCGAGAAACAGAAGAAAAAAAAGTGTAGAAGTTAGACATAAGTGCTCTAAGATCCAAACAGTTTCCTTGCCCTTGTTCATTCACAAAATTGTTTGGGATTCCAAATACGCAGCCCTGACATCTTCAGCCACACCAGACAATATTTAATGCCTTGAATATTTTGCACAACATTTTATCAAGCAATTACTTACTTTGGCCTTAACTTGATCAAGTTTTTCAGGTACGCAGGTGAAGGGAGACTGGTTAGTAATTAATTTTCACCTGATTGTTACTCTAGCTTTCAGACCTACCTAAAGTTTTGTTTCTTCTATGCACTCTTACAAAATGCCTTTGCCCTACTGTCTAGAGAACATATTGTTTGAGAGCAAGGTCCATATTTTCACTTTAACAACTATGTACCAAGAACCAAGGTATTCCAAGCGCTGTGGCAGGTGTCACCCCACATCTCTTTTTAGTTTCAACACCGTAAGCCTCACACTCTGCCTGGCCTGAAGCTAGTACTTAGTGCATAGCTATCAAACAACTGAGCAGCTCAAGAAAAAGTACAGATTCAAGGGAACTCAGGGTTTTCCAATTAAACCACAGTCCGCCACCTATTATTGTAACAGTTATTTCCTATCTGCCTTCAGGATCCCCGGTAACTTGTCCATATCATGGTTACTGCTGAGGAGAAAAACCTGGACGTCTTGCTTTAATGCTCAGATTTATATAGGTAATTGGATTTCTTCCTTCTTGAGGGAACACAATTAGAAAGATTCGTCTCTGGCTCTCTTTCTGAAAGAGCCTGGAGAATACTCAACCACAATTTCCACACTCCTTGTAGGATCCTTTGCTAAGCTGAACTAAGTGGTAGCATTGCAGCTGCTTCTGAAGGCCATTGTTGGGAAGGAAGTGTGGGTGTTGATATTTGCCTCTGAGAATCCACACTCCACAACAGTGTACTCTATGAGGCCCTGGAGTAGGAAAGGGCCTTTTGTATCGCCCGTACCCTTCAACTTGAGTTGTTCATCTGAATGAACAACCGAAGTGAATGCCAATATCGATGGGGTAGAGCCTGAAAGGACAACACGCCTGGAGCCATAATGCAGTTGGATCGGGTGCCAGCGAAAGACGGCAGATGGCAGAGCGAGCACAAGGGTTTACGCCTGCTCCCTTTCAAGACCTATTGAGAGGATAGAAAAGCAATTTTTTAGAAGTTTAGCTCATAAAGAAAAGAGATGAGGCAACAGCAACAACGCTGAGAAAGTTGGGAAGCAGAGGCACAAGGGCAAACCCCGAAAGCTGCATCTTGAATGAAATAAGGAATGCTGAGAAGCAACTTGATTTATGAACCCCAAGAAAGGCTCAGAAAGGGGCAACACCTATCACCTCTGGAAGTGGGGGTAAAAATGGGACTCCAAATGGGAGAATCAAAGTCTGTTTACAGAGCAGTTGGACCCTAAGATCATCTGTCTGATTAACTGAACATTTCTATTCCATCAGAAGATTAGAGATGTATTCTCCTGAGAAGAAAACAGGGGGTCTTCAATCTAGAGGACAGAAAGCGCTGGTAAGAATAGGGATGTGATACCAAGAAAGGGGAGAAGATGTGAAAGCCTGCAGATAGAATCTTGAGATACCCATTCCGCATCCCTACCACCAGCAGCTCTCTTTCCTTACCAACACCTCAGAGTGCTGTCACTCTTGGAAATCTAACCAGGCCTAGAGGAAGTGTCTATACAACACTGATGATTCCCCACTATAACACCATGTAATGAAGCCCACAATTAACTAGTCTATGCAAACAGCCCTTCCATTATCTTAAATACGAGCAGGGAGCCTAGAATCAGCAGAGAACTAAGAAAGAACTACTTGAAGAGCAGAAACCAAAACAAATAGAGAAAGAAACTTGGGAGAAAAAGAACAAAATAATAAAATACAAATAGATCATTAATAACCTCATAGAAATAATAACAATATGCTGTGCAAAAACAACATTTGGATAAAAAAAAATCTCCTGGAAATTAAAACTACGATAGCATGCATTAAAAAATTCAGGAGGTGTGCAAAATGACAACAGGGAAAATGGGAGGTTTTTAAAAAAGAAGTTAGGTAAGGCACATGAGAGACTTAAATTCTCATTTTCCAAGGGAAAGAGTCAAAAGACAAGTACTAAAACTGAAAACTCAAGAAATACTAGTGTAAGCATGTTCTATAGAGCCATGGAGGCAACCCAACAGATAAAATGATTGGAAACAGTTGTCTTTGGGAGATGAAAAAGGGAATGATGTGGGCAGAAGACTGCTATTTTTGGTAACAAACCTTGTATCATAACTCTTTAAAATGTTTCCATGTATAACTTTAATAAAACCAGCACTTATTTTTTCTAAACAGCACAGGCTTTGCATCTGGCTTTTAAAATGTTGGCTCTACCACTTTTAAGCCTTGGGCATGTCACTGAACTTTAATGCCTCTTTGTCTGTATACCAGAGAAATCATTTCTACCTCACAGAATTGTTATGAATGTCAACTATGATAGGGTATGTGAAGAGTTAATCAAATAGCCTAGTGAATATTAATGGCAGAATAAATGTCAGCTATTATTATTATTATTCCTTAAGTTAGCTTAAGTTAGAAGTGAATTTGTCAATTGCCTGAGGATTCTCTTATACCATCCTCATAATAACAGAGATGGAAGAGGTTTTGAAAGAAAACTATATTTCTAGGGTTGTCTCTGGCCTTTGAGATTAACGTTGGCCCACTAAAGGTTTCTATAAACTTACCCTTGGTACCTAATGTTACAACTATTAACTATCTTTTCTATATCAGGACAGAAGCATGAAATGGAGAGATAATGAAGGAGGTAACACGGAAATCCTTGCTCCATGATAAATAAATAAATTTTCATGTTATTTTTTGATTACCCTCGTTAACCTAGTATGTTTTCCAGCTACCAAGGAATAAAAATAATAATATTTGTAGTTAGCAGAAGGGTACTCAAAAGATGTCCATGTCTTAATCCCTGGAATCTGTGAATATGTGTACTACATGGAAAGGGAAACTTTGCAAATGTAATTAAGAAACAGACTCACAGACTTAGAGAATGAATTTACGGTTACCAGCAGGGAAGGGGAGGGAGGAGGGATAGTTAGAGAGGTTGGGACTGACATGTACACACTGCTATATTTAAAATGCATAACCAACAAGGACCTACTGTATAGCACAGGGAACTCTGCTCAATATTATGTAACAAACTAAATGGGAAAAGAATTTGAAAAAGAATAGCTACATGTCTATGTATAACTGAATCACTTTGCTGTACACCTAAAATTAACACAACAGTCTTAATCAACTATACTCCAATATAAAATAAAAAGATAAAAAAAGATTACTAGGACTTCCCTGGTGGAGCAGTGGTTACGAATCTGCCTGCCAACGCAGGGGATACAGGTTCGAGCCCTGGTCCGGGAAGATCCCACATGCCGCGGATCAACTAAGCCTGTGCGCCACAGCTACTGAGCCTGCGCTCTAGAGCCCACGAGCCACAACTATTGAACTCATGTGCCACAACTACTGAAGCCCGCACGCCTAGAGCCCGTGCTCCACAACAAGAGAAGCCGCCACAATGAGAACCCCGCGCACCGCAAGGAAGAGTAGCTCCCGCTCGCCGCAACTAGAGAAAGCCCACGTGCAGCAACGAAGACCCAAAACAGCCAAAAATAAATAAATGTATTAAAAAAGAAAATTTAAAAAACCCAAAAAAGATTACTAATCTTAAAGTAAAGAGATTTTTCTGGATTATCAAGGTGGCCAAGTGTAATCATATGAGCCCTTAGAAGCAGAGAGCTGCCTCTGGCTGGATGCAAGAGAGAAGTGGTCTGAGGGGAAGTCGGGGACATTAGAATCAGGAGAGGGACTCAACCTGCCATGTGTAGGGCCACTTGGAAAACATGAAGAAGGATGCAGGCAGCCTCCTGCTTTGAGTTTGGTCTTGTTGAAGCTCAGCAGAGGACCCGGTCATGCCCATCCAGACTTCTGACCAAGGAATTTACCAACTACTAAGTCTGTGGTAAATTCTATGGCAGCAAAGAGAACTAATGTGGTATTCAAACAGGTCATGCTTCTAGTAAAGTCTCATCTGACTCAGAATGGGTAAGCTGATCCACTGGATAAAGCATATTTTCAGAAATTTTACAACATTAAAAAACAGTATATTGTAGCAGTTTGTGTTTGAAAAGGGGACCTTTATGATATAAATATTAAGTACTTTCATCAAGACATCAATGAGGCGTGACAGAATCTACATGACTCTGTGTATAAGATGGGTTTCAATAGCTGGATGAGAAGCCAGAAACCCATGATATTTCTCAGTATCAACTGTCTTTCAAAGGTGATTTGGTCATTCATTAACTTTACAAAGAGCTAAAGACACTAATATACACCATTAACTATAACTTGGCAATTTTTTTCTGTCATTGCTATTAGACTATTTTTTAGCCTGCATTGAAAGGCAGTAAAACACATTATAGAAGATTACTTAATTCATATCTTAAAAAAAAGAAAGTTTATGTTGTTTTTGTATTGAAGTATAGATGACGTACAATGTTGTGGCGATCTCTGTTGTGCAGCAAAGGGACTCAGCTTTACACACACACACATTCTTTTTAAATATTCTTTTCCATTACGGCTTATCCCAGGAGACTGGGATACAGTAGGACCTGTGAGATACAGTAGGACCTTGCTGCTTATCCATTCTAAATGTAATAGTTTGCATCCACCAACCCCAAACTCCCAGTCCAGCCCATTCTCTCCCCACCTTCCCCTTGGCAACCAAGCTTGTTCTCTATGTCTCTGAGTATGTTTCTGTTTTGTAGATACGTTCATTTGTGCCATATTTTAGATTCTACGTATAATACATATTCTACATATAAGTGATATCACATGGTATTTGTCTTTCTGACTTACTTCACTTAGTATGATAATCTCTAGTTACATCCATGTTGCTGCAAATGGCATTACTTTGTTCTTTAAAAAAGAAAGTTTAAGTACAAAATGAATAGTAACACAAGGTGTTGAGTTTTGTGAATTAAGACCTTGTCAATTATGTTATAGCACTATATAAAATGTCCATATTCTGGGAAAGGTATCTGGGTTAGAAACTAGAAGAGGGAACAAAAAAAAAAAGATATGTTCCAAACAAGGTCTTGAGGCTGAGTGTAAATTGCAGACAATGAAAAATAATGGATGATCATATTAGGTAAGATTAAAACAGTGAGAGAAAGAAATGGCAGGACTCTGGAAGACGGCTACAACAGTGTCATTCATAGTTGTTGAAGCTCCTCAAATGCCCCCACAAAACCAGACAGATCATTAGAAAACCAAAAATCCCAAGACATCTTCTACTTCAAGATGAGGTAACAAGCCGGCATCCATGACATTGCGGCCGACTGATTTGCTACCTCGCAAACCAGGGAAAAGCTCAGTTCTTTAGTACTTCTGATAATTTGGGAGATGACAATGGATAGTCACGGGAGAATGGCTTTCTGGAAGACTAAGTACAAAAGTCCTTGGGCTGGTTTCAAGGATATGAGAAGATTCCCTAGGATCCAGTATTGAGTCTTCTTGCCCAAGTGGTAGTCAGGGTTAAGAATCACAGGTATAGAAGTATGAAAGTATATGGCATGCACAGAAATAGGTGAGTAGTCTGTTGTGGCAGAAACAAAGGATTGGAGAGAAGGTGAAGGAATGGAGGTAATGAGGTGTCAGTGAGGTAAGGAAGGATCAGACTCTGTAGGCCAGGGTTTCACCAATGGACCAAATCTGGCCTGCCATTTTGTGTGTGTGTGTGTGTGGCCCAGGCACTAAGAATGGTTTTCGCATTTTTAGCTTGTTGAAAAGAATCAAAAGAAGGATACTACTTAATGTATCCTTCTTATGAAGGACTCTACTTTGTGTATCCTTCTCATGAAGGATACTATTACCTGTAAATTATATGAAACTCAAATATCAGTGTCCATAAGTAAGGTTTTATTGGTACACAGCAATGTCCATTTGTTTATTTATTATCTAAGTCTGCTTTTGCACTACAGTGCAAAGTTGAATAGTTGTGACAAAGACTATATTGTCCACAAAGCCTAAAATATTTACTGACTTTTTATAGGAAGAAAGTTTGCTAACCCCTGGTGCAGGTTCTCATATGCCACGTTTTCATAGTTGAACATTTCTCTTATGAACAGCTAAATAAAATAGTCAAATAAGATCAGAATTGTAACTCTGACAGCAGTGTAGAGGATGAATTAGATGAAGAAGCAGCTGTACACTGATCAATCACTTAGAAATTATTGCAAGAAATTACAGATGAAAAGAGAATGCACTTGGAGAAGAGGGCAGGGCTAATGAAGAGAAGGCATGTGTTGTGAAACATTTACCATATAGAATTGACAACATCTGGTTGAGAAAGGGGAGCTAGAAGAGAGGGGAGGAAAACATTGATATTTTAGTTCTGTTGGCTAGAATGACACTATTTGAAGAAGAAAAAAGAGCAAAACTGAGGGTAGGAAAAGAAACAGAAAAGCAAATGAGTCTGGCATTGTGCATTAAAAACGTGGCATGCCTGCAAAGTAGCTAGGTATTCCTTGCCTCTGAACAGTTATAACATACCCCTATGCCATTTATCTCATAAGATATTGCCTTGTGTTTTGAACATAACTAATCTTACTGTATTGTGATCACTCAAGGACACGGCCCACATTTTCATTTCATACCCTGGCACAATGTGTTGTGCATAATGGATAATCCACACAGATTCCTGAATGGGTGGATTAGACTGTAATTCCTTAAGGGCAAGAATATCTCGTAAACTGCTCCAGAGCCCCTCAGCACCCAAGACGTTACAGAGGACACAGCAGTCATGAATGAGTAGTTTGTGACAGATGTCAAGCAGATGAACCTTCCAACCTTCGGGAGGAGAATGTATCGGCCATCAGATCATCCCTTTGTCTTTAATTAGCCAAGGTTGGATAAGACGACTTTAGATGGAGATGTGGTCTAGTCGAGAACGCCTCTCTCGGCAGCTGCATGCTATAGAAGCAGAAAACTTGCTGTTTAGCCTTTCTATCCTCAAGGGACACAGAGAGACAATGGTTACTATTTAAAAGACAGGTATTGGGAAAATTGACAGTTCAGATGAATAAGAGAGCTCTTTCGCAGTGAAAAGAATAAACACTGGGGCATTAGGAGGGCCATCAGGAGATGCCATCCCCAGAGGCTGAATAAACCCATCTGCCAGTGACATTATTCAAAACCACAGTCCAAACTACAGATGTTTGGCAAATAGACTCTCACATCATTAGATGAAAGAGATAGGTAGTGACAGGCAAAATTGGATGAAGGCTACCTTGTTCTGTATAGTGTATGCCTGAGGGTCATTTCTGAGTGTGTAGATTACCATTTGAGAGCAAATCACTCACCAGTAGCTGCCAGGAAAAGAATAAAAGAAAATAAAGGGATGCTGAGTGAAGGCCAGATGGGTGCTTGGCTGCTGCTACATCAACGGCAGTGATGCCTAATGAGGCAAATGGCAGTCACATATGTAGCCATAGCCACAAAGAGTACAGTCTGCAACTAGGACAGAAGAGAGAAGGTCATAACACAGAATAAATCTGGTCTCATGGTGAACGTCCCCTAATTTAGACCTTTTCCCTTTACCTCTTCATCTCATAGCCACTACTGTCTCATTACAAATTAGGGTGCATTTTCGATGCATGGTACTTAATGGATACACAGGTAGTCTGAAAGGTATAAAAATATATTCCTTCCTTTTCCCCACCTAATATCTATAGATACTCAGCCAAAACAACCTTCTCACCAGCCTTCCATACCTCCAAGAACTAAATTATACTCGCTCTTTGGAATTAAAGACATTATGCCTCTAACAGCACTCTTAAAGAATAAATTTACCCTAGAACAGTGGCATTAATACTTTTTTAGGGCTACCTCAGCATAATGTGTCATGTGGAGCATCTCATCTAATGAAGACAACTGAGCAGGCCTAACGAAAAAATGGCCAGGCTCAGTAAGAGAAACTTCTGAGAGAGACAAAGAGAAAACTACTGACACTGGAAAAAAGAGAACCTCTTGAGTTGACCAGAGCCCACTGTAGGTATTCAAGTCACTGCATCTATGCATTGTCCAGAAGAGTTGTTGTCAGCATGTACAATCTTTTTTTTTTTTTTTTTTTTTTGCGGTACGCAGGCCTTTCCCGTTGCGGAGCACAGGCTCTGGACGCGCAGGCTCAGCGGCCATGGCTCACGGGCCCAGCCGCTCCGCAGCATGCAGGATCTTCCCGGACCGGGGCACGAACCCATGTCCCCTGCATTGGCAGGCGGACTCTCTACCACTGAGCCACCAGGGAAGCCCAGCATGTACAATCTTGTGTTGGAGCGGAGAGCAACTCTCCACAACAGTTTGGGCTATGACAGACCCTGACCCCATTTTTGTGCTTGTCAATTATCATGCAGAATTCACCCACTGAAAAATGAGATGAACTGTCCTTTATATTCCGAGAGTGACTTTTAACTGAAGAGTTCAAAGCACCAGCCAAATTTCTCACATCTTTCTCTAGAGAGCCAAAGCATATATGAAATTCTTTTTAACCTAGGATTTTTTTAATGATTGTGAACCATTCGAAAATAAGGTTTGTGAGATGCATCCTTGGAAATTGTTCATTGAAAAAGACAAGGTTCACAGAGACTTCCTGTGGAGGACTCAGCCATCAATGAAGCGGAACGTTGTGATTGACTGTACACTGTGGCCAAAGATGGGATAAACGCTGAGGGAAATGAAAGAAAAAGGAATCTATTTCTGCATCAAGGAGCGTGATATGGAGGAACGAGAAAGGAGACACACAAGCTTCTGAGTTAGGCAGATCTACATTTGAATACTGCCTTTATTGCTTTCTGTGTGATCTTGGGCAAATATTTTAACCTCTCCGAGGCTTAGTGTCCTCATCTGTGAGAATAAGTATGATACATTCTCTCTCAGGGTATTTGTAAAATTGCAGTTGGTACATGACAGCTGCCACATGATGCTTCCCTCCAAACTTTGATCTCTCACCTCAAACTGGGCAGACAGGGCTTCTAGAGGATGATACCAACTTGGTGGAGGCAGCTTCATATAATGGATAGAGGAAGGGGTCAGAGAACTTGGCTCCTAGACATGACTCTGCCACTACAAGAATAACAACTATTTCCATAGCAATTTTCAGCTTGTGAACATTAACATATATTCCCAGTGGATGCTCTAAAGTCAGTAACAATATGTCACTGAACCTCAGCTGCATCATCTGAAAAAATGAATGGAGGTGGTCACCCACGGTCTGTAAGCGTCCTTCCAACTCTCTGATATTTTGATTCTAATTTTCTCAATCTTATGACTAAGCTGCATAAAATAATTAATACTTAAAAATGGAGTACAATGAACACAGAAAGATTCTGGTGAACTTGGGAACCAAAAGTTTCACAGATCATTAAAACCTCGCATCACCTCCTGAAGCATGGTTAGGATGCGAACAGACGAGAAAAAGAAGAAAGGATGTCCCCAAGTGAGGGTGACAGCTGGAACCAAGGCAGGGAGTCAGAATTGAGGGAGATACACAAGGTAAAGAGAAGAATGACCTGAATGAAGCAAACAAGAGCACTGAACTATAACATGAAGAAAAAGCAGAAAGACCAAGGTCAGCATTTAGATACACTGCAAAGCCAAAGATGAGATCAGCTCCAGCAGGAAACAGGAGCTGTTGAAGTCCTTGTGTGATTTAGCCTCTCTCCTCACGGTTATCACCATAGTGAACGACCAGCATCTCTACATATGTTTCCAATCTTTTGTCTTCCCAAGTAGATTCCTCCAGGGCTCACACCACAACTTATGCTTATCTCATAGAAGGCAGAGAGTAAAGACCCAGCTGTATATGTGGACTGGCCAACTGCATGAACCAAATATAATGCTTACGATGCTGTGATCCACATGATTTGGCACCAGAACGGTATCATAGTCAAAAAACGTGGTCCATGCAATCGAAATAATATGAACATAATTCAGCTCCAAACCTTATTTTTTCTCTAACACCCAACACCATGAAAAGGACTTTAATGAACAGCAACGCTTGTTAAAGTCTCTTTCCTTCTTCAGTGTGTGAATTTCACCTGCTCTTGGGTCTCTCCTCCAAACCACCTAAAGCCACCCCCCAAAACCTCCTTGTAATCTCCCTCTGGTCCTTCCCACCCCCACCCCCAACTCATTATCCCCTAAGTCCTAGGATGAATCCACGGAGGAAGCAGAGAGATACTGAATAAACTCACTTAGAATTTTTGATAGCCAGCAGGAGGAGGGATATTTTATAGCCGTTCTCATATTCATCATTTTCACACAAATGTCCAGCATCTCTGTGTTGAGCTAAATGGGATCAGGTATGTTCAATACTGTGTGTCTCATCTAGACTATCCTGGAGATAAGCTTCCAACAGCCTAATTCCATAGACTTAACAAGGGAGAAGAGACACATTTCCTGGGTTGGCTCTAGAGAGGCGAGCATACTTGCTGTGTCTAGGCTGGCCCTGAATTCAGAAAATGACTGAGTAGGATTTGAGTAGAAAGAAAGAAAAAAAGGGCATTTGGTAGCCCAGATACCAATATAAACCACAGACTCCAAAGTTCCTCAGTGGAAACCACAGGTGACCCTTGAACAACATGGGTTTGAACTGTTCGGGTCCACTTTACATGGATCTTTTTCAAAAACTATACAGTCGGCCCTCTGTATCCTCACGTCCCACCGTTCCACATCCGCTGGCTCCCTATCAACAAATTCAACCAACCACAGATGGCACACCTAGTACATGATCTGCAGTTGGTTGAATCTGTGGATGAGGAACCCGCAGATAAGGAAAACCCACCGTGGAACTTGAACATCCACAAATTTTAGTATCCATGGTGGGTCCTGGAACCAATCCCTGGCAGGTACCAAGGGATGACTGTAATCTTCCCAGAACTCAGAAAGTTAACTTCCCCCAGTTGTTAGCTGCTCCCCCTGAAATCCCTTTATCAAACACTACTTGCCTCTTCTGTTGCTGCTGAACACGAGAGACAAGCCCCGGCTTTTCAAAAGTTTGATTTACACCATTTCACTTGTACGAAAGACCTCCATTAGTACCTGTTTTTGCTCAAATCCAAAGAGGATTTTCACTTTCACGAAAAGGCAAAAAGTGAAAATAAATAGCATTCACTATTTGTTTTGCTGAGAGCTGAACCAGGATAGAGGCATCGGCACCCTGAGCGGCAAGAATACAGCACCGCTGAGCTCCTTTCCCGGGAACTAGACTCAACATCAAGCCGCCACGGCTTTGAACTATGTCTTGTGAGCATCTGTGCTCTATCTCAATCTGTTTTGTGCATCTGTTAGCAAGATGTGTCCTGAGGTAATCATTTCTTTGCTTTACGCCATTTCAGTTTAGAAAGGTTGCATAGGAACGTTCTACTTTCAGGTAGCAAGGGAAACCCGTAATTGTTATCCCTAGGAGCCAAGGAGCCCTGCCTCTGGTGTCTTCGGGCAGAATTCCTGCAACTCTTCAAATAGCCCCAGAGGAAACCAAGAGCAAAGATTTCCTCTCCAGGGCATGCAAGCATATTCTTCCAATATCTCTTTCCCTTTTTCCCCACTTAGCTCACGAGTCCCTTCCAATTAATTGAGGGCAGCCTGAACCCAATTTACATATTTCCACATTAACAAATCCTCATCTACTTTTGATGAGCTTGTGCCCACCTACAAACCTCTCCCAAAGTGTATGATGAAACATCTAATTCTTGGGAGCTGTGTTTCTGCAAGTCAGAAAGATGCCCTACATACTTTTTTAACTGATCAGTCTAAAAACAGCTTCAGCCAATTTAAACCACTTTTTATAAAATATCATTTGCATCAGGTTTGACAGCCCGCCGGCCACTTTTCCTCCCCATTATGATATGAAACAGCTGAGCTACCAACTCTGGGAAAAACTAACTTTCTGCTGGAAACTGCAAGTCGACAGTAATGATGGTCATAAGCCTGGAAGCCGGCCTTAGCCCACATTA
This sequence comes from Monodon monoceros, assembly GCF_005190385.1. Classification (NCBI taxonomy): domain Eukaryota; kingdom Metazoa; phylum Chordata; class Mammalia; order Artiodactyla; family Monodontidae; genus Monodon; species Monodon monoceros. Next base: position 48,191,827 of record NW_021703775.1, read on the forward strand.
TGGGGCTCAGCCCTGGAAATTTAGGAAAAAATTAAATCAATCTGAAGAAGGGGAGGAAAGAGCTAATTTTTCTGTGTTACGTAAGTGGAGGAAGAGATGCTGGCAGCTCTGCACTTGGTGTGGCCTCAGCTAACTGGCCCAGCACTCCTTAGGGCTCATTATGGGCTCTGTGGGGGACAGGGCTTCCTTCAGGAAACACGGGTGCTGGTGGAGGCCTAACAAATGGTCAGCCTGCGGGATGAACCCCCAGACCTAGGAAACAGTCATTAACTAGAAAACACAGTTTAAAAGTTCCCTAGAATTACACTTTGTTATACAGCAGAAACTAAGACACCATTGTAAAGCAATTATAGTCCAATAAAGATGTTTAAAAAGAAAGAACAAGTTCCCCAGAATTTAAAACATTGCCAGCCTAGGTCTGCAGCGTGTTTAGCTATGCTAGACTGCACATCCCAACTCTGAAGGGTGTGGGGGGCTGTACAATCTAGATAACTCCACCAAGGCAGGGGAAATGTGTTCTCTCTACCTCTCCCCAAATGGGTTTGGAAGATGCTTCTATTCAGAAGCTGGAACCCAAATGTAGGGGCAGAAATCCATAGTCCTCGCTGTTCTGGGATTAAGGGTGTCGTATACCTGGGCATACATACCCCTGTCTAGTTGTAACAAGACCTGCCCCCGGTCAGTGGGCTGACTGATTCAGAGGAACAGAGACCTTGGTCAGGAGCAGTCCTAGATTTGTGAAAAAGGTTAAGGACTCAGAGAGCTGCTTGAAACACTCGTCACTCACCTCAGGTTCTGTGCCTTGGCTGTTCTTGCTTTCCTGGGCGCTTTTTTTTTTCCGGTACGCGTGCCTCTCACTGTGGTGGCCTCTCCCATTGCGGAGCACAGGCTCCGGACGCGCAGGCTCAGCGGCCATGGCTCACGGGCCCAGCCGCTCCGCGGCATGTGAGATCCTCCCGGACCGGGGCACGAACCCGTGGCCCCTGCAGCGGCAGGCGGACTCTCAACCACTGCGCCACCAGGGAAGCCCTCCCTCTACTTTTGATAACCCTCATTTTGCTCTGACCTTGACCACACCCCTCACCCCCGACCCCTCACCAAACAGACAAGGATTCAGATAATTCTCCCACATCCTAACCACTACTTGGGGGTTTATCATCTCTTCTTGTTGCTGTCAACACATTCCAACTCTGCCTGACTTCATGACCAACATAGAACAGCATTCATTCGTTCACGCATTCATTCATTCATTCAACAGTGTCTATGGAGCACTTGCTATGTGCCACGCACTGTTCTAGGGCTTGGAATACAGCCCTGAACAAAACAAAACCTCTCCCTTCTTGAAGCTGGTGTTCTGATAAGCAGGAGTTAGACACTGGTTTTGGATCTTTAAAAAATGCCACTTAAACTATTTCCCTTCATCTCTCAGTTTAGCCAGCAGCCCCTGCTCCCGCTCCACTATTTCTATTCCCCCATAGTAAAAAGAAAAGTCATATTTTATGTATGATACTTTACACTTTTCTAGGGATTTTCAAATATTTTGGCAGGAGTCCCTTAAACAACATCATGAGGTACAGCATTTTTTTTAACTCTTAATTTTGACATAATTATAGATTTTCAGAAAAGTCACAAAGATAGTTCAGAGAATTCATGCATCTCCTTCACCTCACTTCTCCCAATGTTAACATCTTACATAACCAAGGTACATTTGTCAGAACTTTAAGGAACTAATTTTGGTGCAATATTCTTAACTAAACTACAAACTTAATTCAGATTTCACAAAAATTTCCACTAATATCTATTACTCCTTTTGCTGATTTCCTTTCCAAGAGCCCACGTTGCATTTAGCCTCTTTAAACATTTCCAATCTGTGACAGTTTGGAGGTTTTTCTTTATTTTATTTTTTTATGATGGTGACACATTTGAGGAACACTGGCCAGGTGTTGGCAGAATATCCCTCAGGTTGTGTTTGTCCAGTGTTTTCTCATGATTAGGCTGCGGTTATGAGTTTTGTAGGGGGGGGAATACCAAAGAAGCAATGTGCCCTTTCCATTGCATCATATGAGGTACCCGATATCAACATAGTTGTTACTGGTGATGTTAACCTTGGTCATGCGGCTAAGGTGGGGTCTGCCAGGGCAAAGTGATATTTGTTCCTTTCAAAGTATGCTGTTAGAAGTGAATCTGAGACTAGCCAACATTCAAGGACAGGGAAATTAGCCCCATTTCCTGTGAAGAGGAATATCAAATAATTTGTAGACATGTTAAAACCACCACAGTATTTGATAAATATTTTGGGGTGATACTTGGAGAATGTTTCTCCTTAAAGTTTTATCCACCGTTTTTAGCATTTACTGGGGATTTTGCCTGCAGCAATTATCTAAAGGTGATTCTATTTTCCTAATTCCTTCCACATGTATTTTCTGAATTCCTCTGAATTGCTCCTTTCCCCTTATTTATTTATTTGACCATTAATTTATATCAGTATGGACTCATGGATATTTATTTCATTTATGCTCCTAGATCATCTTATAATTGTGAGGTACAGATTTTAATCCCCATTCCACAGATAAAGAATTTGAGGTACAGAGCATTTTCATGACTCGCCAAGGACCACACAGTCACTCAGTTGCAAAGCAGGTCTGTAATTCAAATTACCTCGCTCTCAGCTTGACGCTGCCTCTGGTTTCACCGGGTACACAACTTGCTACATAGCGTGAGTTTAAAATACTTGATGAACAAACAAATGAACAAATGAATGAATAAATGAAATAGTAAATTTACAAATCCGTTTGATGATGACAGTTGATGGCCCATCATCCTATTCTCAGAGCACAGAGAAACAGGAAATGTGTAGCAGGGAGATATGAATACCAACCCCTCTGAAGGAACTTTATTCAACAGTAAAAAGTTTCATCTTCTTCACAAGGTGATTTTGTAGCGCCGGCATTTTGTCCAAGTGTTCAGAGTATATCATAGTTTCTTTTGGCCTGATGTGATTTTAGGAAAGAATGAAAATATAATCCCTGTAAAGGGAAACCCAGCAGCTGGTTTCTTGATAATCTAGAATGATCCCAACGTGTTGACTTAACACTGTTCCCAGGAATCTATGAACTCCCCAAAGGCAGAAGTCATGTAAAATTTGCATATGAGCCCTCAATTAATGTTGCTGAATATGCTCTTGCTTTTTGTGGTGCCTCCCTGGGGAAAATCACATGACTGGAACTCCCTTGTTGAACAGCCATAGATTTAGGGTTCTGAGTTACGGTGTTAAATGACAACTTCAAATCAATAAATAAACTGCACTGTTAACAAATCATGTCCTGGAAACAGTAGGATCAGTAGAAATGTCTGGCACCTTGCCCAACTTCTGGCACTCAGAAGGCGCTAAATAAATATTCGCACAATAAATGCATGAGGAACTGAAAATGAGTGGGCTGGAGTAGTTGGAGAAGACCTGTGCAGGAGGTGGAACTTGAACAGGACCAAGAAGGATGCTGTTGGCAGATGGAAAGGACTTATTGTACCAATACTGAATTCTGTTTCTTTTGTAGTTTCAGTCATGTCAGCTGGTAATAAGACTTTTCCCTTATCAGAATCCCTTGATGACTATAAGAGGAAGCCAATACCTTCTACCATCCGTACCTCAGTTCCAAGTTCTTAAAAGCTCTCTCGGTATGCACAATTGATCTATGACTCAAGAGGTGACAAGAAAGCATTACATAACAATAATTACATTGTCCATGAAATTACATAACAATAATTCCATTTCCCCAGCCCAGCTGAAAGCAATCTTTCTAACCACACTCTACCTGAAATCAGCCAGTTCTGAATCCTGGTGCCTGATAATGGTAATGCTCCAGTTCCAGTGACTAATGTCTGTTTTCTCAGAAATCTCTACATACGTAAAAGAAACTGAACACAAACTAGCTTACACCAAAAGGGGCTTATTGTCCCCTTTAACTGAATGGGCTCATAGAAACGAGTACAGCTAAGAAGACAAGCGCAGCTCTGGTACCACTGAGAACTAAAACAAGGAGTTGACACTGATATGATCTTCTCTCAGTTCTAATTGTCTCAGATTTTATTCTCTCCTGCTACAGACAATGATTCCCCCTAAGGCAGGAGCATCAAATCTCAGCTCATACTTTTCCTAGTTCATGAATTCAGAGGCAGGGCTCCCTTCTCTCTCCAGTTCAACCAGGCGCTATGAATACTACAAGAAAAGATAGGGAAATTGCTGGTCTTGATCACATGTCCATACCAATGGCTGGTGAGGCTAGGTGCTCTGACAGGAAGCCCCACCAGGATCACAGAATATAGTGGGAGCACTTTCCCCAGAAAAGAGAGCATGAATACAGCCCGATCCCTCACCAAAGGCCCACAATTCTTTGCTGAGCTGGACAGAGCAGGCATGAACAGACATGTATACCCAACGTCCACAACCTTAACATCTGACATGTTCAGCTTTATGGAACTCCCAGTTTCCGATTTATCTGACCTTAAAGACTCATATCCCAAATTCCTTACTGCTGAGACAGAGAAGGAAGAGCAATGACAGTGCATTTTAAACTAACCATCTGGGAGCTAGCAAATGAAGAAGGGAAGTAATGACCTTTTCTTACTAAGAGCAACTTCCTGCCAGTATTCTATTTGGAAGACTGAAATATGAGCAAACAAAGGCAAGTATACAGTCTGTCTTTTGAATCGGAAGATAAGAACTATAGACTGGCACTTCTGGGTAATCTTCCTGGCTCAGATGGCCCCCACGGTATATGAGTAAGGCAGGCAAGAGAGTTAACCCTAGTTAAAAAGCTGCCATCACCCATTTCTCTAACCTCTGAGGCCACATGTCAGACGGCCATCTGGAGGCTGTATTGGGTCATAAGGTGTGCTGGATGCATTTGGTTGGCTCTACAGTGGAACCAGAGAAATGGACCCCACAGCTTTAGAAGGCTCCAAACACACGTGCTGTACCCCAGCATGGGGGGATGAGGAAGTAGGGGCAAAGGAGGCACAAACAGTGAGTAGACCACCCTGGTGAATGTGAGGAAGCTTATCTTCAGGAAAAATAGGAGAGGAACCTACAAAGGAACTCAGTCCTCTGTAAGCACAATAAGATACATTAGAGTAGCTTTTGAAGGTGAGTGTCAAAACTTGTGTAGCAGATAGGGACCAACCTCACATTGCAGGAGTTCATCTGGTACAAATGTTCCATTCATTCTAGCTAGATCTACTGTGCCTCACAGGTTACTAACTTACTCTTCACGAGTTTTCACTGTGACTCACAAGCTACTTGCTTACCTACTGTCTATAATTAGTCTTATCTCTACCTTATATATTTTTTTTATTTTCTGTGTAGCAGAATTTTCTTAAATAAAAGGGAAACATGAAACTCATGATGGCTTCTGTGATCTCTTCCCACTGGAACATTCTGGCACCAGATGACTGGGGCAGAAGATGCACAAGTACACATGAAAGCAAGGCAAGGAAGCCAGGATAGGAGAACACTCTCTCTTCTGTTCTTCTGTCCCCAGGAGCCAGGAGATCCACTGCCAAAATATCCATCTCAAAGCTGAGATGCTCTGTGACTCAGTGAACCACTGAGTGGCCTCTCTGGCCACGTTTTCTGATATATTGGCTACTTCTGTGACTGTGATAAGTGGCCACATCAACCACGATGGCCCTCTGGTGAGTCTTAACCTCATTCTAATCACTTCAACAAGCTGGACCCTAGACGGAAAGGGTATGATGACCAGAGTTCCCAGTGGAAGTCCTTATCCAAAACTCTGCTAAAACTCTACAACTTCACAGAATCTTCTTCTAATGGTAAGACAGAGGAAGAGGATAAAAAGCATAAACTTCAGAATAGCCATTATGGAGCAATAGACTGTGGATTTTGCAACAACCTTTACAGGCTTGTGGTACACTCCCTGCCAGGCTATCTTTGCATGAATAAAGCAAGAACTCAGCCACACACAGGTGAGCTGCCGCAAAATAAATACTACAGCTCCTGAACTGGGGAGAGAAGACAACCATCTCTGTTAGTCTCCCATAGTATTGGCTGCTGTAACATTATAATACAGTAAGCTTTTAAATCAACAAGAATTGTAAGGGTCATTGTTTGACTCCAGATGCTACATCATACCCCATGCTGAGCCACAGAGGGGTGCACTGTACAGGAGCTGAGATTTGTCGGGATCTGTAGAAGAGAACAGAGAAGTGATTCAAGGTACAGCAGAGACAGAGTCACAGAACTGAGGGAAGATGCCAACAATCTAGTCTGGTCTCCCTGACCTCACGATCACAGAGCACATGGACAAGGCTATTTATCTTGCTCTTCCCCTGCCTCGGTGGATGGTAATTAGTTTTTGGGAAATACTATCAAGAAAGATTGTTCCACAGTTTTGTTTCCAACAATGTAACAGAAATCCTACAACACACTGTTACAGAAAATCTAAAAATGTTAGCCAAAATATTTTTAAAGGACCTTTATAAATTAACAAATAAAACTAGAATAAAGAAAATGAATTCCTCTAACTTCAGAAAAAAATGAGAATGTGAGTCTGGGGAGATAAACCAGCACTATAGCTGTTACATACCCAAGACACATCCAGGAATCCATCTGGGCCAAAGCGTCAGCCGATGAGGGGGAAGGTTAACTAAGCCTATACATGTGCACCACAGAGCACTGGATCATTGATCATCCCACACCAAGTAAGGGCTCAGGAAGGGGTATATGTGGTGAATCAGAAGAAAAGCTACCGAGTAGAGTCAAAAAACAAGGATGCCCTTTGCTCTTGACCCCCTGAGATCCACATGAGTTTGGGTCTGAATTTACACATTTTTTTGCAATTGAAAAAAACCACAACCTTACCATTTTAATTTAAATTAGACCTGGTTCTGTAGTAATGCCCTTAGATGCCTGAAGAATCAAAAGTACACCCCTTAGGAGGAACACACCTCAGCACAGGCCTCTTACGCTCTAACAGACAGTGAAAGTGAGTGGAAATACAAATAAAAGAAATCAGACATACAAAATAAAAATAAGAATAAATAGCAGGAGACTATCAAAAATGAACAAACTAGTTTGATAAAGGTTCAGATAGAACTTTTAGAATTGAAGAATATGATCACAGAAATAAAAAATGTGACTAAACGGTTAAACATTGAAAGAGACATGTTTAAAGAGAGGCTAAGTAACTGGAAAGTAGATATGATGAATCCGAACAGGATGAAGTACAGAGAGACAAAAAGACTGAAAATAGGAAAGAGAGGTTAAGAACATGGGGAAAGGAGCAACACATATCTAAGTACAGTGGTGGAAGGAAATAAAAGAGAAAATGGGGAATGGATAATATTTGAAGAGATAGTGTCCAGGGACTTCCCTGGTGGTCCAGTGGTAAAGAATCTGCCTTGCAATGCAGAGGACGTGGGTTCAATCCCTGGTCAGGGAACTAAGATCCCACTTGCTGCGGAGCAACTAAGCCCGTGCGCCACAACTACTGAGCTCACGCGCCTCAACTACAGAGCCTGCATGCCACAAACTACAGAGTCCACCCCCCCAGTCTGCAAGCCACAACTAAAGAAGAGAAAACCCCCACGCCACAACTAGAGAGAAGCCCATGCGCCACAACAGAAGATCCTGCATGCCTCAACAAAGATCCCACGTGCCCCAACTAAGACCTGACACAGCCAAAAATAAATAAAATAAATTAATTAATAATAAATCGAGCTGATCTCCCTGTGCTATGTGGCTGCTTCCCACTAGCTATCTATTTTACATTTGGTAGTGTACATATGTCCATGCCACTCTCTCACTTCGTCCCAGCTTACCCTTGCCACTCCCCGTGTCTTCAAGTCCATTCTCTACGTCTGCATCTTTATTCCTGTCTTGTGATCACCTAGAGGGGTGGGATGGGGGGGTGGGAGAGAGACGCAAGAGGGAGGAGATATGGGGATATATGTATATGTATAGCTGATTCACTTTGTTATAAAGCAGAAACTAACACACCATTGTAAAGCAATTATACTCCAATAAAGATGTTAAAAAAAAGAGTTAATGTGTTCAAAATGCTATAAACCATACCTAGCACATAATAAATGTTCAAAAATTTTAAAAATTAATAATAATAAATAAATCTTTAAAGAAAAAAGAAAAAGAGATAGTGTCCAGAATTTCCCAAACTCTGGGAAAGACATGAACCCTCAAATCCAGGAAGTCATTCAACCCCAAGAAGAGTAATACTAAAAAATCCATTTTTAGGTAGAGTGCAATCAAACTACACTAAAGGTAACGAAAAGTTCTTAAGTGTAACTACAGACTACAGAGAACAGATAGACTACATACCAAGAGCAATATTTAGATTGACACCTAACATTTTTTTTTCTTTTTTTTTTGCGGTATGCGGGCCTCTCACTGTTGTGGCCTCTCCCGTTGCAGAGCACAGGCTCCGGACGCGCAGGCTCAGCAGTCATGGCTCACGGGCCCAGCCGCCCCATGGCATGTGGGATCTACCCGGACCGGGGCACGAACCCGTGTCCCCTGCATCGGCAGGCGGACTCTCAACCACTGTGCCACCACGGAAGCCCACACCTAACTTTTTGATGGGGAAAATAAAAGCCAGAAAGTTGAAGAAGAGTATCTTCCAATATTTTCATATTGTGACAGAACTGTCATTTGTATCTCAAACCTACATTTGTATCCCATTAAAAATTATCTTTTAATAACAAGAATGAAATAAAACTACTCCTATAAATAGTAAATGAAAGAGTTTGCAACCTACAGACCTACACTAAAGCTTATAAAGGATGCTACTGAAGACAAAAGAAAGGTGACCCTAAGGACAAACAGTGGGTAAATAAAATGCTAGGCATGTAGATTAAACTAAACAAATAATTCTTCTACAAAATAAGAAAAATAATTTAAATAATGAAATAAATATTATTTTTAAAATAATAAAAATAGTGAGGTTAAAAACGAATAAGAACATTAAAAAGCTAAGCAATCATATCATGTAAGTTTGGAGTGTGTGTTTGCAATTGTAGCATTTGTTCATTCAACAATATTTGGTGAGCACTTACTATAAGCAGGAACTATCTGACCCACTAGGTAGGTAAGAGTGAATAAAACAGTGAAAAATTCTTGTCTCCATGAAATTTGCATGTTAGTATAGAAAAGCAGGTAATAAACAAACAGATAAAGTCAGAAGATAATAAATTCTCTACAGAAAAATATAGGAGAGCAAGTAAGCGAGCCAGAGAGCTGAGGGGGACTTCTCATCCCTTTGTATCTATCACACAGTCCATGGATCCTTCCTATTCATACATCTTATGATAAACAGAAAATTTTTCTAGGTCTTTATAGTTTTGAAAGAGAGTAAAACTCCATTCAATTTAGACTTAAGTATATGAAGTGTGGATGTTAAATTTTTAAAAATGAAAAACAGAAGTAGAATATATGTCTTCCAAATAGTTTTAAAGAGGGTAGATAATGGAATTGGGGCAGTGGAGCTCAATTAATTCAGAAGAAACCAAGAGAGGAGGAAAATCCGAGACAGGAAGAGTGGGACAGATGGAAAGCTTAAAAATAAGCTGATAAAAATAAATCAAAATATTTCAGAAATTACAGTAAATGAGGATGGACTGAGCTCTCTGGGGAAATGGCATGAGCTGTCAGACTTGATTGCAAAGAAATCAAGCAATATATGCCCTTTAGCTGAAGCAAGCCTCACACAGAATGACAGAGAAATGTTGAGGATAAAGAGTTGAAATAAACATACTCAGCAAACATTAACCAAAGATATCTGGTATTTAGTACATCTGTATAATTCCAGTCAAAATAGGTTTTATACATATATAAGACCCGAGTTAAAGAAGTTCCTACCACAGTGAGAAAAGGTTTGGTTTTCCTGGGTGATGTAATAATTCTAAATTTGTATTGCCCCAAGACATCTTGAAATATGTAGAACAAAACTGAAACAACTATGAGGGAAAATGGCAAACCTACCGCTCTGTGGGAGGTATTAAATCCTTTCTTAGTGATTCACAGATCAAGCAGAACAAAAATCAGCAAGCAAAAAGATTTGCATATTACTATTCCCAAGCTTCAATAATGAATATGTGAAGAATGCTGTGCCTAACACTTGATTTTCAGACACACATGGAATATTCACAAACGTTAACAGAGACCACCACGTCATGGAGCTTATATTCTCCTGAAAGAAGACAGACGTTAAATAAGTAAATAAAGTATATAGTATATTAGAGAATGATAAGTAATAAGGAGAAAAAAATAAAATGAGGCAAGAGAGTAGAGGGGGATTAGAGTATCAATCTTAGGGAGGTGGGCCATGGCAAACCTCACTGAGAAAGAAACATTTGAGTAAAGACCAGGAGGTGACGGAGGGAACAATGTGGTCTCTGAAGGGAAAACATTCCAGGCAGATGGGACAGGAAGTGAAAAAGGCCTGAAGCTGACGTCTACCTATATGGTTCCAATAAGATGGACCAGTGTGGCTGGAGCCTAGAGCAGAATAAACCTGAGGGAGAGTAGTAGGAGATCAGGCCAGAGAGATAAGGGATGCCAGGCAGGGTAGGGCTTCATAGCTATTGTAAGAAATGTTCGATTTTACTATGAGTGAGAAAGGGCAATATTGGAAGAGGATTTGATCTGATCTGTATGTTAATAATAACACTCTATTATGTTGTGAATAGGCTGAAGGGACAAAACAACTTAGGAGGTTACTATAATAACTAAGTGAGAAATCACAGCGGCTTCGATCTTGGTGGTAGTTATAAAAATGGTGAGAAATGGCTAGTTTCTGGATTCATTTTGAGGGAAAGCCTAGGGGATGTGCTGACAGATTGGATGCAGAGTATTAGAGTCAAGCAAGATGCCAAGTTGTTTGGTCTGAACACCTGGAAGGATGGACTTGCCACTTCCTAAAGGGGAGAGCAGTGGGAGGGATAGAAGCTCAGATTTAGACACATCAACCTTTAGACGTCAAGTAGACATCCAGGAGAGATATCGTATAGGCAGTTAGACACGAGTCTGGAGTTCAGAGGAGTGGTACAGGCTAGAGCTAAACACTTGACAGTCATCAGTATATGGATGGTTTTTAAAGCCATGAGACTAGATGAGATCACGAAGAGGGTGAGTGTAGACAGAAAAGGGAAGAGGTCCAGGGATTGAGTTTGGGGGTCAACACACGCTGTGAGTTAGGAAACTTAAGGAGGAGCTAACAATGCTGACTGAGGAGTGATCAGACATAAAGGAAGAAACCCAGAGTGACCAGGGGCATCAAATGCAGTTGATAGGTTAAGTAGGATAAGGACTGGATATAGGTACAAAAGTCTTAAACAGTAACAGCAAATTACATTCAGCAGTGTTTTAAAAATGAAACCATATAATGATCAAGTTGGATATATCACAGGGATGTAAGACTAATACTGCATTAAAAAATTTATTAGGGTATTTACCATATTAGCATTAAAAGAGGAAAATCAAGTGATCACATTAAGGGTGCAGACAAGTACTTAATAAAATTCAATTTATAATAAGTGTTTCCAACAGACTCGTAGAAGACTGAATATCTCTTAACTTGATTAAAGGTGACCACTAAAAAACCTACAGCCATGATCCACTGGATATTCAAATACTGGAACAGTCTTTTAAAAATAAAAAGTAAGGGGCTTCCCTGGTGGCGCAGTGGTTGAGAGTCCGCCTGCCGATGCAGAGGACACGGGTTCGTGCCCCGGTCCGGGAAGATCCCACATGCCGCGGAGCGGCTGGGCCCGTGAGCCATGACCGCTGAGCCTGCACGTCCGGAGCCTGTGCTCCACAACGGGAGAGGCCACAGCAGTGAGAGGCCTGCATACCGCAAAAAATAAATAAATAAATATATATATATATATATATATATATATAAAGTAAGGTAAGGGTGCTCACTAGTCAATATATTCTATTAAGCATTATATTGAAGGTCTTAATGATCTGAGCAAGTAAGAATAAAATGTCCAATGTATAAGGATTGGCACAGAAGACACAAAATCTTATTATTCAAGAATTATTATATAATTGTCTACAGTGAAAACCAAAAGCAGTCTACAGACAAAATGTTAGTACTTATGAGTTTTGAAATATAATTAGATAAAAGATTGATATATAATTAATTGTATTTCTATACAATAGAAACAATGAGAAAATGCTCTGTATATTAACAACAGTAATATAAAATATGCATTTTACCTAAAAATACAAATAACAAATGATGTGAAAATCATTTGTAGAAGGAAATTATAGAACTTGATTTAAAGTCATAAAAGAACTAGATAAATAATCTTTGAGGTCAATGATATACAACGATCTCGGATTAGAAGACTAAATATCATGAACACATGTAAATTATCCCTAAGTTGACCTATAGTTTGAACGCAATTTTTTTTTTTTTTTTTGCGGTACGCGGGCCTCTCACTGTTGTGGTCTCTCCTGTTGCGGAGCACAGGCTCCGGACGCGCAGGCTCAGCGGCCATGGCTCACGGGCCCAGCCGCTCCGCGGCACGTGGGATCTTCCCGGACCGGGGCACGAACCCACGTCCCCTGCATCGGCAGGCAGACTCTCAACCACTGCGCCACCAGGGAAGCCCTTGAATGCAATTTCATCAAAAGCCCAAGAAGTTTTTAAAAGAAATTCAACAATTTCTTATTGTTGAATCTGCTGATTCTAAAATCTATATAACAGACCAAAAGCCAAGAGGAGCCAACACTCATAAGAAAGGGAGGCCTTACTCAACCAGAGAAAAAGATTCATCATAAAGCTGCAATAAAAGTGAGAATCAGCTCAATGATAGACGAATACAATAGAACAGAAAAGAGAATCCAGAAATAGTGTTACATGTATGTTAATTTGCTTATATTGGTGGAGGTGGGGAAATGAGAAACTGTTTAATAAATGATGCTAGGAAAATTGGTTATCCATAAGGAAAAATTAAAATTCTATCTCCAAGGTCACATTACATACACAAATCAATGCCTACTGGATTGAAGGCTTAGATGTAAAAGACACCATTTTGAAATACAATTCTGTGATTTCTGGGTAGAGAAAAAAGAGCTGACCATAAAATGAAACTATTTTAATAGGTTTAAAAAATTTTAATGACTGCATTAAGAACTTTTATTTATCCAAAGATTCCAGGAAGAAACTAAAAATACAAGCCATAGTCTGTGAGAAAGGATAGAACAAAGATTATATTTTTAAATGCCTTCAAAAAATCAGCAAGAAAAAGGCAAACAACCCCACATAAGAATCTTCAAAAGATATGGACAGGCATTTCCCAGAAGAAGAAAAACGAATGACTAACAAATAGGTGGGAGAAATAGTCACACAAAATAGTAATCAGAGTAATCAAAATAAGACAATGAAATGTGATTTACAATCACCAATCTGACAAACATTTTAAAATCTGACAATACCAATTACGACAAAAATGTGGAGCAATGAAGGATCGTACACATAGGATGGAAATTCAAATTAGCGTAACCACTTGGAAGTACAATTGACATCATCTTGTAAAGCTGATGAGCATAACCCTCTGACCTAGAAGTTCCTAAGAATGCCCTAAGGATACTCCTAAGAATACCCTAATTATATCCTATAGCAGCACTGTCCAACAGAAATTTAATGCAAGCCACATACATAATTTTTTCCAATAGCCACGTTAAAAATAGTTTTCAAAAAAGGTAAACTTACTCTTAACAATAGATTTAATATATTTTATTTAACACAATATATCAGTTCAACATGAAACTAACATAAAAGATGTTAACTAGATATTTTACATTTTTCTACTAAATCTTAGGGCATGTACCAACTCAGACTAGCCACATTTCATGTGTTCAATAGCCAAGTGGATAGTGCCCACCATATTGGACAGCATAACTCAGGGAGTCACGGCAAACATGTACGGCAATGTCTGTGTCCATGGCAGCCTTGCTCTCAACAGCAAAAACATGGAAACAGTCCAAATACTCATTGACAAGAGAATGGCTAATTTAGTTAGACTGCTCAGATAATGGAATACTATGCAGCAATAAAAATGAACGAACAGCAGCCACACAATATGAACGAATCTTAGAAACAAATGCTGAATGAGAAAAGCAAGTTTCATGGGAATGTATACAGTATAATATCATTTTCATAAAGTTCCAAAGAAAGCAAAACTAGACAATATGTTGTTTCGAGATACATACATATGTGGTAACATTATAAAGGAAAATAAGGGAATAAAAACAAACAAACAGTCAAAGACAGTAGTTACCTCTGAGGGAAGGCAGGGAAATGGAATTAGGAGAATTCACAGTAGTTTCAAAGGTTTAGGTAAATTTTCATTCCTCATGGTGTCTTCATAAGTGGCCCTATTAGTATTCTGATTCACATCTCACATATGATATATTTATTATTTTGTATGTATTAAATTCTTCATAATAAAATGAGGGGAAAAAAATAAAGAGATTGGTCTGGAAAACACCAGATCACTTTGCCTATGGCCATTTCCCTCTTCCCCTTCACACATTTTTCAACGTTTCTCTATAGCTGTGGAGAAAGGACAGAATGGCCGGAGTTAATGCATTTAAGTTGCAGTTTAAAAACAAATATTTGTCAAGTGTCAAGCACTGGACTAAAAACTTTATATCCAATATCTTATTTGATTAGCACAAAAACAGCTGGGTTGGCACTTTTATGGTCCCCATTTCACACATGAGGAAATAAAGCTTAAAGAGATGAAACGACTCACAGATGAAATCAATTGCCCAAAGTCACATGGTTAAGTAGCCAAGACAGGATCTGAACTCAAATCTGATAAATATCAGAGCCTGAGCTCCTAACATGTGATGTCTGGACCGGCTATAACTGCTGGAGCCAGGGGCTAAGATGTCATGAACCTAGATTATGCATAACAACTCACCACTGATTAAATAAATTACTGACACCACTATTTAAGAATTTTCTTTATGCTAGATGCTGGGTAAACATGCAGTCTTTAACTTCCACCTTGTTGCTAGATCCTCTTTTGCAGATGAAGAAACCGGGACTCAGAAAGTTACATGATTGACCGAAGGAAGCTCATACATTTAATTAATGGCAGTGCCAGAAAGCAAACCTAAGCTGTGGGTGCTTCCTAAATCTTAATAAATGCTAAAGACATGCAGGTAGGTGGTCATTACCTCAGTGAGTAGAATTTGCAGCTGGGCTGACACTGAGCGAGAGAGATGTTATATACTTCCACTTGTGGTCATGAAGCCCTTTAAAATGAAAATGATGACATTTACATGGATCATGGCTATATGTGTAAACCACACCCTTGAGCAGGACATGCCTGAGGCAAGATAGGATGAGCACCTGTGTTACTTATAAAGGTGGAGGGAGGTAGGAAGGGGAACCAAGCCAACAACAAGATGGCAGGAAGGAAGATGGGTAGTGATTCTAAAGATGACCATCCAGTTGATGACAGTAAAGGCCGAGGCAAAGCCTTGGATGGTTTGGGCAGATTTACTTTTTAAAAAGTGTGCTTTGAAGCCTGATGCTACATATAGTGAATAATTCATGCTCTCTGGGATCACAGAAGGCTTTGAGATGCTCTAGGAAAAAGGAGAAGGAGGAAAAAAAGCTGTCCGGAGGGGTTTGTGGGTTTGGGAAGAGAGGGGTATGTGTGCTACATGCTAATGCAACTCTAGCCAGGTGTCCGGATCAGCAAATCTTGCTGTAGATCATGTGATAAGGAATCAGGCTGGCTTTCTGTGGGAGCTGAACCAGCTCTGCAAATGATTTTTAAAAAATCATCATACAGTGAACATTCTGCGTGCTCTGCAAGGCTGAAACAGCCCCTTTTTTCTTCTCCTCCATAATCCTTACAGGTTTCTGCCTCCTTTCTCTCCAGGTCGGCTTAAGCCATTGGTATCTACCCAGCCTTCCTGCTTTGCAGGACAGTAGCTCTGAGGTATCTGGACCAAATCTGAAAAACTTGTGATCCAAAAACTGCAGGGGGAGTTAGAGTTGGAGGACCCCACTGGATGATCTAATCAGGATTGCTGTTAGGTCTTGGACTCATAGGTATATTTCAACAAACCTCCAGGCATGAAAAGAGAACAATGGTAGAAGATAACTGACCCTATGAAATGCTCCCACCAGCCATCTCACGCCCACAGAAAGTCTCTAGTTTCCCTGATTAGGATTTGACGGAACCCGCAGAGGATGACAGCCACAAAGGTCCCAGAAAACACAGTAGGTGAGGCTGGATGTCCCGTGAATGGCCACAACAGACATAATCTGAACAAAATCAAGAACCAAGACCAGAAAATCTATATAATGGGTCACATGCTAGGGGTGACTGTGAGAGCACAGGACAGGCAGCCATGCTGAGCACATCAAGAAAGTTCTGGAAGCAACAGTCAAAGCAACAACAGGTACTGAACCATGGTTTTCTTCCTCGGAGGTGACCGACACTTCAGGGCTGTTAGAGAGGGTGGGACCTCCAGGTAATAAGGTCTCACCAGACTGACAGCTTCGGCTGCTCGCAAAGAGTGTGGTTGTACCAGACTGCTACTTGGGTGAAAACTACTCCCTCTGGGAGTTACTGAGGCTGCTCAGGCCCAGCACTCCTTAAAAGACATTGCTCTTGTTGACAGCAATGGCTCCTAGCAGCTACTGCTACAGCAATTCTTATCTACTTGAATGGCTCTGCCATCCCTTGGGTCCCTCAGACCAAAGTTTAAAAAATAATAATGATGGCCTTCCCTGGTGGTGCAGTGGTTGGGAGTCCGCCTGCCGATGCAGGGGACGTGGGTTCGTGCCCCGGTCCGGGAAGATCCCACATGCCGCGGAGCGGCTGGGCCCGTGAGCCATGGCCGCTGAGCCTGCGCGTCCAGAGCCTGTGCTCCGCGACGGGAGAGGCCACAACAGTGAGAGGCCCACGTACTGCAAAAAAAAAAAAATAATAATGATGATGATAATGGCTAACTTTTTCTAAGCACTTACTATGTGCCCAAGATCATATACTGGGAAGCTATCATTTTGTTTATTCCTCACAATAACCCCATGATGAAGTATTATTATTATACCTTTTTATTAAATCAGGAAAATGAAGCACAATTCAGTTCAATAACATGCTCAAGTTTACTGTTTTTAAGCAACAAAGCATAGATTTGAACCCAGGTCTCCCTGATTACGAATGCTATGCTCTTAACCCCTATAACAATGTCTCCTAAATTTGAAGGATGCACAGACCCCTTTAAAGAAAAATAAAAATCTGGTGCACTTCCAGTATTGACTTAAATACTTTTATTACAATGTTATCAAAATGTGAATATAAAATTAGCTCTAAACTCATTCTAAAATAATGAAACCAAAACCAAACATATATATTAGAAATATTTAATAACTAAACTATAAGACCCATAATATTCCAATTAAAAACATTAATTCAGTGTGATGAAGGATGTTCTTCTGCTGAAACTAGATTGCCAGTGTGGGTTTTAACAGGAGAAGGATGAGCCTCAGGTCAGGTTCTGCATTTAATATAATTTTTGCATGTATTTTGGCTTCAGTAAATCAGATAATGCCTGTTAGCGTAAGTATGTTATTAATTATTTCAAGGCTTTGCTTGCTGGTTCACAATAAATAGACCTCACATGTTTCCAAAAAGCTGCCAACAAACAATCTTCAAGTGTCAATTTTAATTGTCATTTGATAACTCTGTAATGGTGTCTTGTTTACTTGAAAAGAGGGTTATGCTTGCAGCATTACTGACATTTTCATTGAATAAACCCTGATTGCCAGAAGCAGGTCTCATTTCCTGTGTCTGGCCATGCTTAAAGTGAATGAGTATGGATGGTATGGCTTGTTCAATGATGGGTTCTGTGGTGGCTATCTGTGTAATCAGGGGGAGGGCTGCCCAGGAGTATCCTGCTTTGAGTGGGATGTGCATTTAGGCCCTTGCACTCTGATGGCTCAGTTCTCCCATTGTATTTCTTCCTGTGATACTTTTATTAGTGCATCAATCTCTGAAGTCATTTGATCTTCACTTAGTCAAAATGAAATTTCTAAAAACAAATGCAAATGTCCACGTGGATATTATGTGGCAGTTCTTGGAATGAATGATGTTAAAATAATTCAGAATATGCCTGTTAATTTATTAGATTATCTTTGAAATGCCACACCGACTTTTAAAACTTCTTTTCTGAGATATTTGCCCATGCATTCCAGTTTGAGAAACATGGACCAAGGCTGCTGATTTCCCAGCATTCAGTGCACAGAGAGGGGCGCAGCTCCTTGAAGAATTCTCTGCTATTAAAAAACCTTGGTCCTGGGGCTTCCCTGGTGGCGCAGTGGTTGAGAGTCCGCCTGCCGATGCAGAAGACACGGGTTGGTGACCCGGTCCGGGAGGATCCCACATGCCGCGGAGCGGCTGGGCCCGTGAGCCATGGCCGCTGAGCCTGTGCGTCCGAGCCTGTGCTCCGCAGCGGGAGAGGCCACAACAGTGAGAAGCCCGCGTACCGCAAAACAAACAAAACAAAAACCTTGGTCCTGGGACTTCCCTGGTGGCGCAGTGGTTAAGAAGTGGTTAAGTGGTTAAGAAGCCGCCTGCCAACGTAGGTTCGACACAGGTTCGATCCCTGGTTCAGGAAGATCCCACATGCCGCAGAGCAACTAAGCCCGTGCACCACAACTACTGAGCCTGCGTGCTGCAACTACTGAAGCCCGTGCACCTAGAGCCCGTGCTCTGCAACAAGAGAAGCCACCGCAATGAGAAGCCCGCGCACCACAACGAACAGTAGCCCTCTGCTTGCCGCAACTAGAGAAAGCCCGCGCGCAGCAACGAAGCCCCAGTCCAGCCGAAACAAAAAAAAACAAAAAAAAAACCCTTGGTCCTAGAGTCACCTTTCTACTGGACCCTAAACCCAGCCCCACATTCCTGTTTCTATATGCCCCACCCTCTGACAAAGAAACTCCTGTTTCCCAGCACCCAGGTTTCCCCAGAAGAGGTACATCAGTAAGGAAAGCAATGGCCCTGAGCCCTGCATGGACTTGTCATGCTTTTCCTTGTAGGGAGAGAAGCCTCATCACCCTCTTTAGATTGATGAAGAAATTGTAGCAGAAAGAATTGACTGGTCTGACATCATTGAAGGAAGAAGTTACAGATCCAGAATGTGAACCCATGATTCCTGGGCTCTGGGTTCCTACTGTTCTCATTAAAACACACGAGCTCATCTGACTAATAGCCCTGCCCACTTTGCAGCAGCAGGGGACCCCCACATTATTAATATGACTAGAGAGGGAGGAGGGTACACAAGAACAAAGGAAGAATCAAGAGCCATTATGGGGGGGGAGGGGAGGGATGGATAGGGAGTTTGGGGTTAGCAGATGCAAACTATTATATACAGAATGGATAAACAACAAGATCCTACTGTAGAGCACAGGGAACTATATTCAATATCCTGTGATAAACCATAATGGAAAAGAATATGAAAAAGAATTTATATGTATGTATAAATGAATCAGTTTGCTCTACAGTAGAAATTAACACAACACTGTAAATCAACTATACTTCAATAGAATAAATTTTTTTAAAAGGAGCCAGTATGCATTTGTATTAAGATATAATACTGGAGCCTCTTATCTTACAAATAGCAACAACAATAACAGTAACAGTACTCCTTATGATGGAGAAGTTTAGGTTAACTTCTCTGCCCATTGCCACTTACTCTCTTTGCCATTGGTTTGAGATGCAATTATTAAAGGTGATTTTTTTTTAATATCATAGGACTTTAAAATCCACCCCCCCACCTTTTTTTTTTTTTTTTTGGCCATGCCATGTTGCTTGCGAGATCTCAGTTCCCTGACCAGGGATTGAACCCAGCCTCACGGCAGTGAAAACACTGAGTCCTAACCGCCGGACCGCCAGGGAATTCCCTAAAATTCATTTATTAATTCAACAAATACTCATGTAATAGGGTACCCATAAAGACAAACTTTAAATGTTTTATTTTAATGGGAAAACTTCTCTTTGGGTATTGTTAGAATCTTTTGAAACAGACTTCCGTGGTTTGGGAGAAGTCAGCAGGATAGACCCTTCAGTTACACATAGAAAAGCAGATGTTGATGCCAACAACTGTTCTCAGAGAAAACCGTGGTTTCCCCACAAATGTGAATGCAGATGGCGTAGGCTGAAGTTTGCATATTTTGATTGAATTCGTTGTAAGGCAGACCGGGCCCCTAAAGATTTAGATAACTGTTCTAAAGTAAGATTAATAATTAATATTCCTTAAGTGGTATTATTTAAATGAGAATATCTCAGACTTGAGGAGATATATTGTTGATATATATTACAAAGGTAAACAAAGCATGGCCTCAGCCTTCAAGGTTCTTAAAATCTAGTGGGTGGTCATGTGTGTGTATATGTTGGGAGGGTGAGGGGGTGATAGGCAGTTTGGGAGGGTTGCCTTTTAACAATAGGAGCTCAAAGTATGAAATGTCGTTTCCAGGTTTGTAATCTATTTGTATAAAAGGAAAGGATATGATGCCTCAAAATGTTCCCTCTCTGTAACAAGCCCTTGCTAACCTAGAGCAGTAGTTCCTCAGTCACAGACCCCTGGAAAGTAGGAATTGCTCCATGGGGACTGTGGTTCATCCCACTCCTTATAAAGTAAATGAATAGATTTACCAAAAGAAAGAAACAGCATTTTTTTAAAAAACATCAGGAGAAAGCAGAGGAAAAAATGAATCTCTGTGAACTGAATGCAAAGAGAAGCAAAGACAGTAACATATAATTAACTTCCTCTGCTAATAAGGAAGAGGAAGATTGTACTCTGGGTTTCAGCCTCTGTGGGCTTTTCCTATCAACATGGCGAAGTGGCTTTAACTTCCTCCTTGGGTCACCTGGGCTACAGCAGAGACTGAAGGAGAATCACCCCATGCAGTTTGTCTCTCGAAGGAAGATGATGACTCAGAGAAATCTAAAACTGTGTTTTCTGACTGAAGAGGCAAAAACAAAGCAAGCGTCAGATTTAGTAAAAGCTATCTCACTTCCCACCTCTCTCTCGTCATCATCCAAGTTATTGACAAGTTATTGAAAGGTTTGAAATGGCCTACTACTGATAAGAATCAGAATTGACTTCTCTTGAGGGATAGTGGGGGGAGGTGTTTTCTAAGACCTTGCTCAGCACATTTTCTCTTATTTGTGGATGAGCTGGACTCTGTGAACCAGGGAAATTAGCTGATCACTAAGACTAAGGGGCTAAGACTGCTTTGTTCCCTTCATTGCCGAAGTTCACTATACACATAATGCAATTTTCTCCAGAGATTCTGTGTCCAGAAAGCTAGTGAAAGAATAATAATACAATAAGGTGGAACTACGCCACCTTATGGTTACCAATAACATATACTTGGTTTAAAAAAAAAAGAATGGGCAATTTCCTGTCCTTCCGATTTCTTTGCAGGGTTGACCACTTTCCTCTCTTAATGTCCTCCCCTCCGTTTGCTCCCATTCTTATTATCCTACAACCTCTCTGACCCTTCCTCAGCAGCTTCTTTCACAAATTTCTTCCTTCAGCCCATTATATGATGTTCCCTCTTTCTCTCTGGTCCCTCTTCCCCTGCATCAGTGAGCCCAGGCTGTTTTATTACATTTTTGTTTTACTTTGTTCTGATGCAATTGTCTCCTTGGTCCTCTTGCCTTTAGTCTTGCTTCTCTCCAATTCAGCTTCTATATAACTGCCAGAGAAATTTTCCAAAGTAAGTCTCCCCAAAGTTTTCCGTGTTTAAAAACACTCCAAGGGCTTCCCTGGTGGCGCAGTGGTTGAGAGTCCACCTGCCGATGCAGGGGACGCAGATTCATGCCCCGGTCCGGGAAGATCCCACATGCCGCGGAGCGGCTGGGCCTGTGAGCCATGGCCGCTGAGCCTGCGCGTCCGGAGCCTGGGCTCCGCAACGGGAGAGGCCACAACAGTGAGAGGCCCGCGTACCGCAAACAAACAAACAAACAA